>NC_056732.1:1422051223-1422228723 GCF_019279795.1 Protopterus annectens
TGTTGTGGACTCCCATACAAATTGTGGGGTAGGATACATATATATGAGTGCTACAGCTGGACAAAACATGTGTGACCTTGTACAGTCCAGAGGTCAGTGTATGGAGAACATTTATATGCCCTTGTAAGACATTTTTATAGGGGAGGGGAATTAAATGTTTTTCACCTAGGCTGTTACAACATGTGAGGAATATCAGTAGTAAGAAACATTAAGGTATATGGCTGTACATTTTCATACATTTCACCATGGGAACAGTGGTGGGCTAGAGCTTACTGTCTTACACACAATTCTGTTTGTCAGTTTGATAATGACATTTTAAGTTACGCATTGTTATGTAACAGATACATTTACATTGTGACAACTAATACTTTTCCCCCTAGGGTTTGAGTACAGAGTGTAATTGGAGGCTGCTGAACTACATCTGTAATTAAGTGTTAATTGATTGTTATCTTCATGGCAAGTGTGTTTTTTACTGTTGTACTACTTGAAGGCTTTAGCCTAGACAGCAAAGTATGTTATGTTTTGTAGATTACTGTATCATATGTTTTGTTTGAGAGTTGCAGTGTGTATTTCAAATACCTAACTGCTATAAGAAATGGCATAAACAGCTGAAATAGTACACAACTAAACATTTTTATGTATGCAGACTTGTGTGTGGTGTCATGTCCTTTGCATTGTGTGTGGGTATATGTTTCATGCAATAATTCTCATTTCTAGGAAAGAATCAAACACTGGCCATTTGGAAAGGTCGCAACTGTAGGAATAATGGCTGTTTGATATGCTGTGCACCCTCTATATATACTCTTTTTATACATATCTATAACTAGTTATATATTTATATGTGTATGTATGCGTATATACACAGATATATATATATATATATATATATATATATATATATATATATATGTGTGTGTGTGTATATGTATCATTGGAATGTTTACTGCTTCCACATTGTACATTCCCTATGGTAGACTGCTCTGCATGATATGTTAGAGAAATTATCCTGACATCTTACAGCTGAGATGGCTTACTGTTAACTTGTTGTGACTATGTTGTGCAGGGTCCTGGATTCAATTCTTGCAAGTGCTGGTTATTGTGTTGCACGGCAAATCAGTTCAGCTGTGGAGGAAGGGATAATGGCAATAATTACAAGAGGCTCTATTTTGGGCCCCTTCACCCCCATTAACAGTGCCTTTGGTCAGATGTTTTGCAGTGAGAGGTTCAGAGTGTGGATCCAATGTGCGAATGCAATACATACACACAAACACACACACGCATAGATATATATGTATATATATATATATATATATATATATATATATATATATATACATATATATTTACATCTACATATATATATATATATATATATATATATATCTATATATATATATATATATATATATATATATATATATATATATATATATACATATATATAAATACATTTCCCCTACTGTTGAATGACTGTGCTGCATGATATGTTTGAGAAAACATCACATTTACGTACAGCTCAAATGGCTTATTGGTAAGTCACTGTGGCTATGGTTTGTAGGCTCCTGGGTTTGAGGCTTGCAAGGGATGATTATTTTGTTGCTGGGCAGAAGAAGGGTTGTTGAATGCAGAGTGATTAAGGCACTTTGAAGCAGCTGTAAGTGGATTTGCATGGGTTTGTGTGACAGTAAACAATGCTAACTTCTGGTTAAATTAACTTACTGACATTTAGCCTGACAGTGCTTAATCTGTGTAGCTATTGCTTGCTGCCACGCAAACAGTCTTAAATCCACTTACTGCTGCTTAAAAGTGCTTACTTTTGCTTACTCCCCACGCTAATTTCTTTAAAAGAAAAGTAAATAGGGGTGATAGTAAAGTGGTGAAAAAGGGGGCATGCAGAGCAAAAAACAATACGGCAAGTAGCTAGGGATGGATGTGCAGAACGGGTGTAAGGAAGGTCCATAACTGTCCATTTCTTCTACAAAAACAGCTGTGCATATGTCCTGAATTTGGAGATAGATTTGGACACTCAAACCACTGAGAGAGGGGTGAGGACAACAGTAATGTGTTGTGAAGCCAATTAGACCAGATTACATGTGTCCATTGGAAACGTGTGCAAAATTTATTGGGCAAAATGTTTTTTTTTGGGAACAGATTGTCCTTTCTTTTTAAGGTGAGAGTGGAATGTTGGGGAAAGATAGTAGGTATATTTGGGTGGTAGGTTGGGTTGGAAGACAGACAAGACAGCATACAGGGGTGATATATGACACAAGTGGGGGATAAACACCTTGGATGGGGAGGGGTGTTTGGAAATCGGAAGCCCATGAACACACAAATGGAAATAGTGGGACTAAGGTCCTTACCCATGGACAGTCACCACTGCACCTTCATGGCCCCAAAGGTGACTGTGCTTGGGGCTGAGCAGGGGAGGCAGGCTGACCCTCTAAATGCACCATGTGGCCCTCAAGCTGGAGTAGCAGATCTCCAAAGTCCCTTTAGAGCTCGCTACGCACCAATCCCTGGACCTGACAGGTGACAGGATCCTGTCTGCGCCCGCTCCCAGGGGGTATGAGACCCATCCCCTGAGGCAGTTTCACCCAAAGGTGGTGCAAGACCAGCGGACGAGGAGTGGTCCCAGGCATACTGGGGCCTGGTGCTACGACCAGATGAGGTGGGAGAGGTGGGTCCACTGGGAAAGGCCTTCCCATACATGCTATGAGTTGCAGTTTTAAAACATATGTGGGTTAGTAATAGTCAACACAATCCAGGATTAGTTATAACAACATACATACCCATTGATTTGTGTATTTAGATTATTGTTGCAGATATGGTGGGAGGAGAGGGAGATGTCAATTAACAACTTATATATCCTTGTAGAACTCTCAACTTTAATGATCACTGCTCTAATCATTAAGGTGCAGGTATTATTGGAATACCTTATGGCCTTGGTTTGGGCAGTGGTATGTTTGTACACAGTGTATATACTTCAGCTGTCTTATAAAGCCATATTCTACATCTCTGACCTGGTAGACCTGTGGAGGGAATGTTTGTTAACACTACCTGACTATTTCAACACATATTCCCAAATTCAAAGTTAATATTATGCACATACCTGTTGATCTCTTAATGCACACACTCTGGACAAAGCTTGGCAACATAGCGGTACAAATAGAGATGTTTTGAATATCGCTGTCATAAACTTGGAGAATTGCATGAGTGATATGATTTGTTTTAATATACATTTTCTGAAGGTTTTGAGGTCTGAAAATCAAATGTATGTCATTATTTCATGACTACAATTCTGAGATCATCCCACTGATTTCCCAGGGGGACAGAGGAACAGGCAAAAAATGTGAGCCAATTATCTAGACATTCTTAAACATCTGTACAGTTGAGAGGTATGATTATGCATACAGCTTACTATCACTCCCAAGATTTGAACCATGGCTGTGTCTGCTAAAAATACAACAATTTAAGTCCCAGCAGAGTGTTCTATTTGGATATTGCTGTCTATTCTTTCAGTGTTTTCTGTCTAAGTCTCTCTTGGTTGTACAATCTGACCATGTAATTACAACAGTCTTGTACAGACATTCCTACACATATTTTTATGTAGCACAGCTTGAGAAACAGTGGTTGACACAACAGTACTATTCTGATATCAGATGTTACTGAATGATACATTTTAGGCCATACTATACCAGAGTAAAAACTACCAGTCCAGGATTTAAATATTTATTGGCAGGCACAGTTTTCTTATCTAACAGACCTGTGGAGGGAATGTTTGTTAACACTACTTGTACTTACATCAGTCTTATACAGACATTCCTAGACTTTTTTATGTAGCACAGTGTGGGTAACAGTGGTTAACACAACATTACTATTCAGAGAATGCAACAATAAATGCCATACAATACCAGTGTAAACAAAACTAGTCCAGGATTTAGAGCTTTATTGCCAGGCAGGTACAGTTTTTTTTAAATATGATCTATATGGGACTATTACTGTCATATTGTCTGGTTTATTCAGTACAACCCATGCAACAGTTTTTTATACTGCCAGGTGACTTTCTACTACTTTATATTTATTTGGTATGACTACTACAAGCAGGATTGTTACTCACCAGCCTCACGACGCAGCCTTTGCAGCCTACTAGCATGGACTTCCTGATTCACAGCCCACTCAGCTGCAGCTGAAAGGGAAATAGAGAAATATTTAGGCATGCCTGTCCATCATATACACAGGCTGGACATTTGTAAACAGTTATTAGTGAGTACTTACACACTGCTGGGACATCACCCCTCTACCTTGCTTCTTGGACCCACTCATCCAAGAGCTCCCTGTTTCTCACTCAGTCGGCATAGTTGTGACAGACCTGCTCACCAGTCCAAGGGATATCAGTGGCACTGGTGAGATCACGGGCTAGTTGGTCCCAGGCTTCCGCTTTATATTGAGAGCCTTGGTACTGGCCCTGCACCAGTCTCTCATCATGGTTTTGTACTAGGAGTCCTACCATGACCTTGGACTTCTGTATGCCGCAGCGCTACGCCCGGAAGCACATGCCCTCACTGACTCCTGCCATACTGTCTACAGTGGGAAGCTACAAACAGTTATGAGCTGTATTCCTGGCTGTGGGGGTTTAAATATGGCCGATTTCCCACCCTTTGCAGTAATTGGATGGTTTTGAATATGCTGAGCTAAGCTAAGCTATGGGCAAACCTGCTTATGTAAGGTTGGCAGTGCTTAAAGGGATAGGTTCAGCACTGCTTACCGATGGGGAAATCCACTTAGTTGGGCTACTCATTGCTTAGCAGTCATATTTACACAATGCTTACACCTGGTAAGCAGAGCTGTGCAATGCTTAGAATTGCTTATTTTTCATTTTATAGACTATCTGCTGTATGGCATTGATTCATCATTCATTACATATTATAAATTTGTTTACTGTCCCTGACTTCCCCCAATGTGCTTTCATTACATTTATTCATGTGTGACTATACTGTATGGGGCACTTGTGTTTATATGGGGATTTCATAACTTTATTAAACTGATACCTCACATCTGGACCTAATGCAGTATTCTGGTTAACAAGTATATGTTATTTAGTAGGTAATAAAAAAAAATGTTTATGTACTGCTTTCACATGTAAAATGCAAACTGGTTACAATGAGGATCAGACCGGGAATGGCTGCTTGGAAAGTATATGCTCTAACCACTACACTATTGCAATACTTCTTAAGTTGAATGTCTCTTGCTGTTTAACTTCTTGTGCTGTTTATGCTGGACAAAGCGTAGCTAAGCAACAGGCACACCCATGCAGCTACGCTTAAACTTTATTGCATTTATAAAAAAAAAAAGAAAAAAACAGTTCTGTTGTGTTATTTTTATCTATACCCTTCAGAATATCCCTGCTAATGCTGAACCTGTTATTTTATCAACTTTCTGCTTTGTGGGACAATTGTCCCTTTTGGCTTTATCCACATTCCTTACTCTGATGGATTGGGAGGTGTGCACCATGTGCTTATTCTACCTGTTATCCTAACAATTTTTGGCTTGGCAGCATACCTCTCAGCCTCTTAGAACAAGATATCTGGACAAAGCCTACAATGATAGGGGGACAAATTGGGACAGATTTTAAATATTACTCTTACAAACTTAAAAAGTTGATAGAATAATAGGTTTACATTAGCATGAATTTTCCGAAGGATGTGGAGTCTTAAACTCAAATGATTTGTCATTATTTAATGACTTCAATCCTCAGCTATTTGCCAAAAGGGTACATATTTTAGGAGGAATACACCAAAAATATGAGGCAAAATTATGGGCATTCTGTGAAATCTGTACAGTTGAGAGGCATGCTTAGTAGGGATGATTGTCCCTTATGCTTTGACCATAGATTTATTATCCTGACAGGTCGGGTTGTTAAAAGCATTCTGTCTCATTTTTAATTGCCCAAAGGCAATTCTGGAGTGCAGGGGGATGTGTATTGTGAGAGCTTTGCTCTCACACATGCCCGTTGTGCTCGTACATGGAACCATGTCCATTTTAGAGCACGGCAGAGCTCCTTCATAAATATGCATGGCGCACTGCCGTGCTGAACAGGAACGGTCCCTGCCGTGCAGGAATAACTTATTCCTACACAGTTGCTTGCTGAATCCCAGGGAAAATGGCTGCAGACATTCAGAGTTAAAGGTAACAAATAGATATGCTCTGAAGGCTAATATTTTACAGTGGGCCGTGCCTTCAGCTACAGATGCAGTAGTCTGTGTTGTTATTCCTCTGGCATTTACTCTAATGCAGGCATATTACACTTCATTCGTAATATGGAGATGCATTACTCAGTATCTAATGAGTCACAGAGTTGCATGTACTGGAAAACTGCAGATAGACATACATAGCCTTCAACTTCTTAATGTAAGAATTCTGGTCAAAGACAAAAATAATTTGGGGTTGTAACAAAGGCCTAAAATCAGGGACAAATTTTAGATGTTGGTCGTATAAATTTAAAACTTGGCTAGAATATCAACATTTGTATATATATATATATATATATATATATATATATATATATGGATCCACTTTTCTTTGTCAAAATTTCATTACTTCGAAAAAGGAAAGTAGATGCCCACTTCAGCGAAAGTGCATTTCAATGAAAGTGCACTTTCGCTAATGTCTAGTCACCGGATCGGCTGACTAAAAAAAAAAAAACACACAAAAAAAAATCTTTTTGCAGGGGGGCAATCCCCCCTGTACCCCCCATGTGGGGGGCTGTGCCCCACACACACCCCCTACTTAAATATACCAACTCCATGATTGCACTACAGTGAGGAAAAGGGAATATTCCTAGTTTGCGGTGTATTGTGATCTCTGTACTCAATTTTCAAAGTTTCAGTGCTTCAAACAAGTGAGTTTTGAAGTACTGAAACTTAGACTAACCAAAGTACACCCATATATATATATATATATATATATATATATATATATGTATATTGTAAATAATGGAAGTATTGTATAAAATGGAGGACCTTTTATTTTATTTTATGTATGTATGTATGTGTGCACAAGTATGTATTTATTTTTTATTTGCTTGCTATTTAACATTGATAGTGTGGGTGACCATTATGGGTGGTTACCCAGGATACCATGCTGAATAAGATTGTTTCAAGAACTGATCTCTGTCTGATTCCTTTAGAAATATTTTGAGGGGTAAAACAATGTTGTTCACAGCCATGTTTGTTGGTACCCTTAACTGTTGTGATGCTGTCATGGTAGGGGGTGTGGCCAGTGTCGTATTGGCCCACCCCCATATCCCACTTTGGCCCATTTAAAAGGTGGCAACCCTATTCACAAGTAGTTACTAGGCTTGCAGTGCAGCGGACCATTTTTGAATGAACCCACATTCCCAGTTAACCATATGTAGTTTCTACTTAAGTGACTTACTCAAGGTCATACTGTAGGCAAATGAGAGCTCAGAAAATTAAACTGTGTACCATAGGAAAAGCTCACATTCTTGACCCTTTACACAAACTGTCAAACAGAGAAATACTCCTGCATTGATCAGAACCCATGCCTTTGCAACTCATATTCCCTGAGCCAGAGCATCATTCATGTTGTTTGCATAAAAAAGCAAACATTTTATTAGATACCTGCCTTTTGAACTATTCTAATGTAGATGCAGTGAAGCTGGCAGCAGTGAGAGAGTGTAATTGGACTGTTTGGTTGAATTCAAAAATGCTTTCGATCAGGTCTGCAAAAAATGCTCTTATTTGTTGACCTGCATGTGCATTTGAAAAGAATGGCCTTCACTGAGAGTAATGAGTGCTGTCCGGGAACTTCTGCCCTTCATGAATCCATGTTGATGGATAGAAAGAAAGGTATATCTGACACAATATTCAGTGGTCTGACTGTAAGCTGCTTTCATAAGCAATTGCTCATGTGAGGAAATGAAAATTTAGGCCTGTAGTCAGTGACAGATATTGGCTTAGTCCGTGTGGGAACAGGTTTTGTGATTGCCTTCTTCCACAGTGAGGTAATGATATGCTGAAAGGCAGATGGGTTACATTGTCATCATTGTTTAGTTTGAGAAACCATGGAAACACTAAATCACTATCTGGATTACCACAACCACAAACAGACTAACAAAGTTTGGTAGTTGCCTTAAACTGATATTTTGTGCCATTTAGAATAGTGGGAGAATACATGCATGTTCAAGGCCAGACAAACTTGATTTCGCTACTAACCATAAGTATTGACCCTTGTGACAGAAGTTTTTAGGGTGTTTGAAGATATTAGACTACTTTTTAATATAAATGTTTTTGACATTGTATAGTTTTGTGTGATTGCTTGCCTAGAGAGATGTAAATTTAATGGTTATCAGAGGACTTGGAATGTTGTGCCTCTCTGCTTACGTTGGTTATGGAGTTCTTTGTCATCCATATTTCTTTAATAACAATATGAAGACAACGTATTTTTTGTTAAAAATGGTACTAAATCTTAAGAAGATAATTTTTAATGACATTAGTAGTGGTACTGATTTCATGTGATGTGGTAGATTGCAGGCTTCATTCAGTATAGCTAAGGCTCTTCTAAAGCACATATAGTTTTCTGATATTATGTATAAGAAATGATGACAGCTTTCTTCTTGGCCAAGAGAGAATTGTTACTGGTGTTTTCTGTGCACACATGCTTACTGAGGATTTGCTTGAGTGTGTGAGCAGTGTTTGTACTATCCATTTTTTCTCTAGTTGTGTGTTACTGGACGACTCCCTGACTTTGATCTATGACTGTATGAGTACATGCACGCAGATATAATGTCTTTCACATTATGTCATAACCCTTTCATTACAGTAAATGTTTGTCATTAAAGTGGTAGTTATGCACACTGTAACTGGTAGCCCACCTGTACTCAAATGCACTGATCTATGTCTGGTTACATAGGACCATACAGTAGACGTAGAGGGGATTTTATTAAAACAGTCTCACAGTCTGTCTCCTTCTGACTATACCCTATAATTTTCTTTAATATGTCTGTATTGCTTACCTGCGGTGGTGGTGCTCCAGTAGCGTTGTCGCCTCACAGTAAGACGCTGTCCGGTTCGATCCTCAGCTAGAGCGTCTTCTCCGTGGAGACATTCGTGAATAGGCATACCTTCGTTGAAGGTTGTGCATCAGGGCTGGTAACTCGGCATGTAAAAATCAACTACAAATCATTAGCGGACCGGAGTTCTGCTGTGGCGACCCCCAACCGGGAAAAGCCGAAAGACTCAAGAACATGTCTGTATTGCTTAACAATGATCATTACTATATGGGTTTAACTCTTATAAACAAGGCCTGAGAAAATGTTCTTACTACATAATGCATTCATCTCATTCAGTCACTACCTAATTGCATCCTTCATAACATATAGGGAAATTATGCAATGTCAAGATGTTTTATCAGTCTAATGACTTCATCTACTGTTGTATGGTCCTTGAATATGTACAGGATAAATAGAAATATATAACAGTATCTGCATCTGTTGAAAAATGTAGTGTCTGGAGTGTGCCTTACTGAAAAAAATCACACCTCAGCAAGAATTAATCTGTTAAAGAAAAAAAAAAAAGAAAAGAAAAAAAAGCTGCAGTAGTTTAAAGCTGAAAAGATCATAGGATTCACTTCAGCAGCCCTGCTGACATTGATATAGTATGGGTGTAGTAAATGTCACAAAAATCAAAAGGACAATGAGAAATATAGAAAAAAATTATAAAAAAAAGTTTTACCTCAGATCTTGTATCACAACTTTGTTATAGCATCACAGTCCCAGCAGGCAGTAAAATATTTTTGCGTTGCTTTGTTAGCAGAAAAAAAGAGATGAAAAAACAGCTGTTTTCTAATAGCAGTGCGCAACACAGAACTCCAGCTGTCAGAAGGTGACATTTCTTGTCAATACAATAGGTAAACAAAGTTAGGTTAGGCTACACAGTGTAACACATTAAGGGCAGGTTCTTGGGAAGGTCAAGCAAGGACAATGATCTTTATATAGTCACTTATTAAAAAATATGTAATATTTCAGTATTAAAAAATGAAATAAACTTTTGCAAGTTAGTTTAAATTTTTGAGAATAACCTCTACTCCACACTACCTTTTCAGGGAAGGCTGTACAAGGGAATGATGAAACCTTACAGCAGGTACATGAGGTATTGACATATTTTTTTCTACTTAGCCAGTAGATCTGCTAGGAACACAAATTGTGGTACGAGAAAATTCATTAACTAACCCCACACAACATTTGTATATTTTTCTTTAATAAAGTTTTAGAATTTGACAGATCACAGCATTATCATCCAGCAATAATAAAAAATACACGGGCATATCTTGAATAAAGTAGAATTGAAGAAACTGTTGTTTTAGCAATAACCAATAACATGGTATGGGTAATGCCAGTTTGGCCATGCACATATCCTACAGACATTCCAGTAGTAAACTGGATATTTTTTTTCTTTTTTAATATTTTGAGGATTTTTCATGGTTGCTTTTCGGTAGGGTCAAATGTGTCTTCCACTATAGAACATGGCAACTGTACCTATTTTTTTTTAATAATTTCAGCAACCCCAACTCCTTCCTGTGAGTAATGGTGGGTTTACAATCAGCTCAGTGATTGCTTTCTCCATTCACTTTCCACAGTTTTGAATATTAATGATCTTTTGTTGTACAATTATAGAATATGGAGTATACAGTAGGTTCATAGGTTCATAGGTAAGTATTAGGCTATCTGCCCAAGAGCATTTATAAACCTAGCCAGAATGTGTTGGCTTTCGCCACCCCCTTAGATTAGTTCCCTGTGCCTCTGTCCAGCAAAGCAATTAGTTCCCTGTGCCACTGCCTTCAGAGCCACTGCAGTGATCCCCGGGGTAAATTTTCTGTTTCCCATCCACCTGTCAAGTGAGTGGCTCTGCCTGATGTATATTGGAATCCTGTTCCAAGCATGTGAAGAACCTGAAATGATGATTGGTCAGCTATGTTTTGTGTTTTAGTATTATTACCTCAGAAAATACATTGTAGGTTTTTTTGTAGTATACAAAACAGACTCTAAATAATATTTCATATAGTATATTGTTTTTGGTTGTTTCACACATTGATCCTTGTGGTCTTCAGTGCAACTGATACATGGATATATTTAATGATAAAGTACAATCCACTGTATGTTATTCCCTACTAATAGGTCTGCAGGTTATACCAGAGCCAAGCAAAAAGTGCTGGTAGGGTATACTGAAGATTTTAAAAGTTTGTTCATTCAGTAAGTCATTCATGCTTTGGTTTCTGAACATTTTGTTATATTCATAATCATGGTGAAACCACAGAATGACCCAGCAAGTGACAGTATAAGGTAGAGAACAAATCACGCACAGAACATCATCCAGTTACAGGGTGTGTACACACACAGCCTCACTCTGAGTATACACCTCTTATGCAGAGGTTGATTACTGAGTTACCTAGTAGTTATTTTTTTGAGAAATGGGACAAAACTGTATAACTCGGTGAAATCCAACATAGACATAGGAAAGATATGTTGAGTCTTCATGGAAAAAAACTCAGAAGCCTCTGAAACAGACAGTAAAAACCCTCTCTAATACAACTATTCTAGGAATATTATAATAAACTTTGATCTAGTTACTAGGAGGAAGCTCTCAAATAAATTATTTGCAAAACTTGTTCTGAATTAAAACAGTTTAATTATTTTACCAACTAAGTTAAGTTAGTGAGATGCAGCACGTTACATATATTTTTAAAGACAGTTTTAGCATGATCGAATATGTCTATAATATGTTTATCTGTATCTATATGTATATACACACACACATATATATATATATATATATATATATATATATATATATATATATATATATAAATATATATATGTGTGTGTGTGTGTGTATATAAGTAAATATTTAGTACCGTACAGATGCCAGCACAGACACTTACAAGAAGTGTTGGCTCAGAAACTGAGACAAACATACAAGTGGGGCACCTAAATGATGACCTTCACAACAAACTCTGTACTAAAGGTATGCTAAGTGAGACAATGAACAGTCCCATGAAATGGATAGGGCATTGAATACACTAGAACACTATCCTATGTATTCACTACTCATTTTATTAAAGAGCTTGTCCTGAATACAGCTGCTTTGGAGGTACATTCAGGGACAGTGTTATCACAAGGCATTTATGGAGCATCATAGGCTCATAGGTTCATAGGTGTGTACTAGGCTAATGGCTCTGGGGCCATTACAAGCCTAGCCATAGGATTATGCTGACATAGTGCCACCCGACCGTCGTTCCCAGTGCCTCTGTCGAGTAGAGCCACAGGTGTTAGCCCAAGGGTGAATTTTTTGTTTCTCATCCAGTCATCAAGATTTCTCTTGAAGAGGGTCAGCGAGGTGCTCTGCTTGACATGTATGGGAAGTCTGTTCCATAGCATGGGCAGTCCCTGGGTTATGAACCTGTCCCTTCAGCATGTTCTGTTAATTGTGGTACTGAGTTTGAGGTCTCTCGAGCATGTGGTGCGGAGGGATTGGGATTTCTTTGGATGTAGCATTTCTAACAGAGCTGGATCAGACATGGCTTTGTAAGTCAAGCAGAGATCGCCCCTAAGTAGGCGATATGAGACAGAGAATAGTTGGAGTTTTTAAAAGTTTGTTCATTCAGTAAGTCATTCATGCTTTGGTTTCTGAACATTTTGTTATATTCATAATCATGGTGAAACCACAGAATGACTCAGCAAGTGACAGTATAAGGTAGAGAACAAATCACGCACAGAACATCATCCAGTTACAGGGTGTGTACACACACAGCCTCACTCTGAGTATACACCTCTTATGCAGAGGTTGATTACTGAGTTACCTAGTAGTTATTTTTTGAGAAATGGGACAAAACTGTATAACTCGGTGAAATCCAACATAGACATAGGAAAGATATGTTGAGTCTTCATGGAAAAAAACTCAGAAGCCTCTGAAACAGACAATAAAAACCCTCTCTAATACAACTATTCTAGGAATATTATAATAAGCTTTGATCTAGTTACTAGGAGGAAGCTCTCAAATAAATTATTTGCAAAACTTGTTCTGAATTAAAACAGTTTAATTATTTTACCAACTAAGTTAAGTTAGTGAGATGCAGCACGTTACATATATTTTTAAAGACAGTTTTAGCATGATCGAATATGTCTATAATATGTTTATCTGTATCTATATGTATACACACACACACATATGTATATATATATATATATATATATATATATATATATATATATATATATATATATATATAAATATATATATGTGTGTGTGTGTGTGTGTTTGTGTGTGTGTATATAAGTAAATATTCAGTACCGTACAGATGCCAGCACAGACACTTACAAGAAGTGTTGGCTCAGAAACTGAGACAAACATACAAGTGGGGCACCTAAATGATGACCTTCACAACAAACTCTGTCCTAAAGGTATGCTAAGTGAGACAATGAACAGTCCCATGAAATGGATAGGGCATTGAATACACTAGAAAACTATCCTATGTATTCACTACTCATTTTATTAAAGAGCTTGTTCTGAATACAGCTGCTTTGGAGGTACATTCAGGGACAGTGTTATCACAAGGCATTTATGAAGCATCATAGGCTCATAGTTTCATAGGTGTGTACTAGGCTAATGGCTCTGGGGCCATTACAAGCCTAGCCATAGGATTACACTGACATAGTGCCACCCGACCTTCGTTCCCAGTACCTCTGTCGAGTAGAGCCACAGGTGTTAGCCCAAGTAGGCGATATGAGACAGAGAATAGTTGTAGTTTTTTGAGTCTGTCCATATAGTGACAAGTGTTTAAGGCCTAGGATCCTCTTTGTGAAGTGCTTTTGCAGCCTCTCCAGTTGTTGCAGGTGTCTAGTAAGGTACATGCCAAATGGGGCATTGTACTTGATGATTGGCCTAATGAGTGAAGAGTAGAGGGAGACAATGACCTCTTTCTTCCCGGATGCAAAGCACTTAGTAATGAGATGTGCCACATAGAAGGACTTTCTGACCACAGTGGCAATGTGGTGATCAAAAGAGAGGTTGCTGTCAACCTGTGTTCCCAGATCTCTTATAACAACTTCTGTCATCAGTGGACTACCACCAATGTGGTAATTCATGGGAACCGGGTTTTTCCCAAAGGGATGATGACACATTTTTTGGGATTGAGTTTAAGGCCATGGTTCTGACACCAGTCGTTGGTCACAGTGAGGCCATTCTGAAGGAAGGCAACATCACTTGGGGAGTTAATAATAGCTCCCATCTTGCAATCATCTGGAACTTTGTCAGCCAGCATTCCTTCATGTTGGCCTGGACTTCAGAGAAGTAGATACCAAACAGGAGAGGACCCAGGATCGAACCCTGTGGGACTCCAATCATGACTAATCAGCAGTCTGACTTGGAGTCAGCTACTTTCACATCGTGGGTTCTATCTGTGAGCCAGTTTGCAACCCACCTAGTGATATAGGGGTTGATGCCAAGCTTAATGAGTTTTTCTATGATTCCTGAGTGGGGAATGGTATCAAAAGCCTTGGCCAATTCAAGAAATGCTGTATGAACCACCTTGCCTTCATCCACAGCTCTGGTGACTGACTCATCAAAGAAGTCGACCAAGTTGAACAGGCATGATCTACCCTTCACAAAACCAAACTGTGTGGGATCCAGAGTTTGGAGATGATTCCCTATATCCTTGTTTATTAGGTCCATGATGATGCGTTCCATAGCTTTGCATATCAGACTGATCAGGCTAATAGGGCGATAGTTCCCAGGGTCTGTAGTCGCTCCTCCTTTGTGGAGAGGGATAATTGTAGCAGTGTGCCATTCGGCAGGGACAAAGCCTGAGGTGAGGCTGTGATTGAACAGACCACACAGGTGAGGTGCCACTTCACTCTGTAGTTCATGCAGAACACAACCAGGGATACTGTCAGGTCCCATAGAAGCTGTATTCTTGGCCTTGAACAGTGCCATTTTAACCTGTGCAGCAGTAATACTGGGTGCCTGGCAATCTACTGGTATTGTGATTTGTTTTTTGGAGTGGGGAGAGAGTTTTAAAGTTGGCACTGAATCTGCCGGCCAGTATACTGGCAATATATGTTGGCTCAGTATAGGAGGTATCATTGTGCAGTAGCTCTGAACAAATCTGGGTATTGCCATGGAGATTCTTTACATAACTATTGAAGGCCTTGTAGATGTCTTTGCTATCTGCTGCAATTCTGTTTTCATACCTAGCTTGAGAGGATTTGATGAGGGATCTCAACTTTTTGTTGAGGCAGATAATGGAGTTTTTCCAGTCTTGGGACTTCACCTTTATTCCACGTTAGTTTCCTTCTTCTGTTTTAGAGTTCATTTATGGCAGGGGACCACCAGATTGGCTTCCTTTTTTTGGAGGAGAGTGTCTTGGTTCTACTGGATATGGCAAGGTCCATGCATTTGTGTACGTGTTCGTACATTGTGTTGGTGTATGATTCTGCAGTCATGCAAATATTCTCCATTTGCATGGGTGCCATGAAGTTAGCCATCTCTGTTTTTAGGATTCCAAAGTTAGCTTTGGAGAAGTTTTTCATGGTGGTTACCTTTGCTGGGGTGGGGGTGAGAGGGATGTGGATTTCCAAGGTGATTAGTTTGTGGTCAGATCTAACTAGGGAGGAGCTGACTATTGGTGTAGAGCAATGGTGGCCCATGTTAGTAATGACCAGGTCAAGGATGTTGCTACCTCTAGTGGGGGTAAGAATGAGCTGGTCCTGGGCATTGGAATTAATGAACTCCAGGAAACGTCGGGCAAGTGTATTGGTACATAAGAGGTTTACACAGTTAATGGAGGGGTTGCCTAGTAAGAAAGTGTTAGGTTGGAACCTAATATTCTCCAGAATGCTTAGGAATGTGGAGTGGGAGTCTTGGGAAATGGTTGGGGACTTATAGCAGGCTACGACCTGAATTGCTGTCTTACCAAATTTTAGCTGCCCCTGAAGTATCTCTAATGTGTAATGTTGGGCTACCAGTCTAGAGTTGTGCACATCCTTTATGAATATGGAGACACAACCGCCTTTGGAGCTTTGGTCTAAGTTCTGGGGCCAAAAGGTGTGGAATGAGTTATAGCCTGGTAGTGCAAGGGTGCTTTCTGCTGCCTTGAACCAGGTCTCTGTTACAGCACAAATGTCGATGCTCTCCATTTTAAGGAGTGCCTCATGTGAGTGCATTTTGAGATTTAGACTTCTAGCATTGAGCAACATGACCCTCAGATTGCATTTGTTTGTAGCTATTACATTGGTAATTTGGTTTTTGGAACATTGCCTAAATAAGGCACTATAGGGGTGGCAAGAGCCTTGGCCAGTATCCAGAAGCCCAGGGGTGACAGTTACAGGCCATCTCTGGCAAAGCATGAAGGTCTGTCAATCATGTCATCCCAGGCAGACAGATACTGGATCCCCTTAGAATGACACCAGAAACTTAGCCAATTGTTGAAATCGGTCATTTTCTGCTTGTATTGTAGTATCATTCTGGGTGGTGATAGGATGCTGTTCAGGGCTAGGGTCATACCCGCCTGGGCTACATAATCTGAGAGCTGCTCCATGTATCTTTTCATGTAGTCCAGGGAGGTATGTCTCAGGTCATTCACACCCAAACGTACAATGAGAGTCGTATTTGTAACTGTTGTTGAGCGACCTGAGTGCATGCATTACGTGTTGGATCCTGGCACCTGACAGGCAGCTGTTACTTTCTCCTTCAGAAAGTTGAACTATGGAGAAAAGAGATATTCCGCCACAGAAAAAACTATCTAGCTCTAATGTGGACATTCTATGCCTAAAGTATTATTTCTTAGGCAAGCAATATAGTTTGATAATAGATTATTCCCATCTGAAATAGTCAAACAAGCAAACTAATGGCAATACAAAGTATCAGTGTGCAATATCCAATTTAAAATTCCAGTCAAACTGCTGATGTATTGTCAAGCTTCAACAAACCATTATTAGGCATCCAAAAAAACTCCTGCTTTTGTGCTTGGAGCAGGGCTAGTTGATACATGCTGGTCTTTAAAAGTGCACATTTACTTTGGAAAAAGTGTAATGTGCCTTTAAGTGTTCTGCAGTATAGATTATGGGAAGTGTTCTTACAGAGCAATAGTCCGAAACTGCAATTTATTACACAATAATAATATCTTAATTGCAAATTATTCAGACATAAAAAGGAATAGCCTGTCAGGAGAAAATCAGAAAGTTAGTTCCTCAACTGGAGGATTGTTTGAAGGAATATCCTATAAATGTGGAGTCTGGGAGCCAAGTAGGGGGATAACCTGTGAAATACCTAGTTATAGAGTTGGACATGAGGTCTAGAAAAGCACTATGACTTTCTTTTCTGTGTAGCTAAAACATTGGTGGTGAGAAATAACTAAAGGTACCATATTGGTTTTGTTTTGAGCTAGAATCCAAGGCTGCAGATAAATTTCCCGTTCCACACAGTACAGCGATCTCCATTCAAACTGTTCAGAGTTTTAAAACTTCAATCTCATGGTCTCGACCATTTGCAGTTCAAACTTTTGAAACTTCAAGCTTGTGAAGGGAATCCATATATGCATGTATCTTTAGAGTGAGTGTTTGTATATATATATATATATATATATATATATATATATATATATATATATATATATATATATGTGTGTGCATACATCATACACACACATATCTATATATATATATATATATATATATATATATATATATATATATATTTAATACAAATAAAAAGATTGCATGGACCCAAAAATAAATGGACATGTATTAATACATACAAAATGAAGGCACATGTAGTAATACATATACATCCAAAAAAGTTCTGTATCTCAGCATCCAATGGAGGCAAAATCAGTATGACTTGCCCCATTGGGTACTGTGGTATATATGTTTTTGGACACATACACACACACACACACACACACACACACACACACACACACACACACACACACACACACACACACACATATGTATATATATTGTGTGTGCTTGTGAGAATGTATGTATGCATACATATATACATAAAATCACACTTATATGGTAGTCATTCACTTTGTCCAGATGCAGTTTTTTAACAAAGTGAATGACTGTGAAATGCATTCAAGTGTTCAATTCAATGAAAGCTTAAGATATCAAAAGTAGGAACATCAAATGCATGCTTATGTATTGCTATATGGGGTGTATGTCCAAGAGGTTTGTGTAGTGGTTATGTTACCATAAGGGTTTTTCCTAAGGTAAGGTGCAGGTTAGGGTTTTGGGGCAATGCATTGTTTGGCTTAGGGTCAGCACGCTTTAGTAAGGTGGTGCAGTGGCACAGAGCTGAAGAACATGATATAACTCCATCTGAAATTATTAAGTTTTCTCTCTTAAAGTGAGTTTATTTGACTCCAAAATTACAACTACTTGGAGTATTAAGTTACTACCAGATGGGATAGATTGGAGCACACTTTTAACAGCATAACATCTGCTGCCTCACATGTCTTGACTGGTTTGCATTTGCCACAGGTGTATTTCAGGCTCCTTATAAAAGACCTTAGACCATATTTTGACTTAGGGACTCTTAGTAAGTAGATGTTATTATACTGTTCACCTCAGGGGCTGCATATTTCAAAGGTTCATTCCTTCTTCCCACTGAGAGAACCAAAGTCAAGACAAAATGGACGTAGTGCCATTGTGAATGCTCAGCTAAGTCATTACAATCAGTGCTTCAATGGGATTTTTATCACTATCATACTGTTATTATCTGTTAATAAACTTTGTTAGTATAGTAGGTGTGCTGGTCCAGGGACACTTTTCAGCCTGGATCTGAGCCAATGGCAACTACAAAACATTCCTGAAAAAATGAATACAGAAGAATAACCTCACATACCAAAGATGCATTTTTATTTAAGTACAAATGTACGCAATACATGTTTCCAGTTAATTATTTATTTTTCGGGGGATATACAATTAATGAAGAAAAATAAAGGTTATAGCTATAAATTACATTCCCATACGTGAACTAGTCCAGCAATATCCATATTAATGGGGACATCATAATATGAACTATTTCTGAGTACGTAATAAAAAGGTTTTGGTTATGGCAGCTAAGGATATGTTGGAAGACACTAAAAAGACAACACAAAATCTGAAAAACTGAAAGCTCTTCCATGTTGATATGGATAGCTAGATACAAGCAGTAAACATGTTTTTTTGTCCTTTTAATTTTATACACAGGTCAGGCTTATTTTTATCAACCAGAGGAGAAGTTGTGGACAGTAATTTATAAAGAGTTGATGGATTTTATTTGGGAGGGCAAGAGGGAGAGAGAGTCAAGTGGATAAGCATATCCTCCCAACAGAACAAGGAGGTTTAGGATTACCTGATTTGAAGGGATATTTTAGAGCTAAACATTTACATAAGATAAGCAGAAAGCTACAAGTCAGATTGGAAAAGGATGATGATGAGCAGCAGAGCTGATATAGCAGAGCTAAATACCTGGCTGTATTTGATTCTATAACCATCCGGATATACCAAGCTGATGTAAGTATACTTTTGCGCACTTGATCTGTTTCAGTGATAGTTAACAGAACTGTACTGCATTTATTTGCTTCATTGTTTATTGCTGGCCTCTGTCTGTCTGAAGTTTGTTTCTCAGGGTCAGTTCAGTAGCTAGTTTCACAGTGGGAGTTGCTTTGCATTCTGTGGAGTCAGCCCACCTAAGATGTTAGCAATTGGCTAGCACGTCTGTGTTTATCTGTGGTTATCTGATTGACTGAGGGTCTATTTTCTGTATTGTACTTCTGGTACAAAGACTTACATTTCTGTGAATTTGTGCTCAGTATACTTTTTAGCACTTGATCTGTTTCAATGATAATTAACAAAACTGTACTGCATCTATTCATTTGCTTCATTGTTTTTTGCTGGCCTCTGACTGTCTGCATTTTGTTTGTTTTTCCCACCCTCCCATCCAAGTGTTGTTTTACTGTTAAACTTTGTGGCTTTGGAATTGCCCACCCCTGCTGTAAATTTGATTTTGGTCATTCCTCCCATTCCCATCTCATTTGGTCACTCAGTTGATTACAGTGAGATCATTTGGGAAGGACTACCCCCTTGCTTCTTTGATTTTTGGACACTCTTTCCAGTCCCATCTCATCAGCTCAGTCTAGTGAGTAAAGCGAGAGCATTTGGGAAGGCCAACCCCCTTAGTGTCTTAATCTTCAACTATCTTCTGTTTCCTCCCTCTCCACCTAAAAAAAACAGTTTTACACTTTATTCAGCACCTTTAACTGTAAATGTGTTCTTCCTACTTTATTACTTTATTTTTACTTTGCTGCATGCTCTTAAGTGTTCAAGTGTTTTTATTCTACTGCATTTATTATTGCTTATTAGTAGCCTGATTACATTTATCTTTTATTCTAAGCATCTTAATTTTGGTTTTAGCACTTGGGCTTCAGGTCATTTACTTTACATTTAAGAAGGTTTTTGTGGTCTACACTCTTGTGGAGAAACCCTTATCAATCTGCCCAGATATTCAGATGACTATGTATGGTCAATTCCCATCAGTTTCTCCTGCCAGCCTGGTCAACATGGGCATACTGAGACAGTATAGCAACTGTCTCATGTTTACTGACAGCCCTCTTATCCTAGCACATAATTCTTCTACTTGCAAGAAATGCATTTACATCAGTAACCTGGAATCCATGCTGTTTCACACCACAGTCAGTACTTCTGACAAAGAGGAGATTGCCAGCACAAACACCATACTGCTCACATCACTTAGCCAAGCACAACACACATGCACCAATGCAGGGGTCCTCAATAAAAACTTACCTAAACAGCAGAGACCTCCAAAATACACTCACAATGATTCCATACACAACACCAAACACATCACATACAGCAGACAGCACACCAGTGTCTCACAAACACAGTCCATAAGGCAAAACAGTAAACCTTCACAGACCACAAGGCATAACAATAAACTAATCATACCAGTCATTGGTGACTCAATTGTGAGACACACCAATGACCCCCTCACCAGGCTCCACAAGGAGAAGGTCATGGTCAGTTGTCTGTCTAGTGCCAGAATCCACCACATCAAGCACGCACTTAAGTCTCTCCACAATAAGTACAAGTAAGACTCTGTCATTGTCCATGTTGACGTGAATAACTTGAGAAGTACCTCCATGGACTATAGGAAGAGAGACATTATTGAGCTCTCAGAGTATGTTCGCTTTGCTAGGGACGGCTTGCACCTGTCACCCCTGGGCTTTCGGATATTGGCAAAGGCTCTTGCTACCCCCATAGTGCCTTTTTTAGGCAAGGCTCAAAAGACAAATCCACCTCCATAGGTATCACAAGGGATAACAAACTAAGAGTAATGCTACTCAACGCCAGAAGTGTAAACCTCAAGATGCATGCACTCAAAACTCTCCTTAGCATGGAGAACATCGATATCTGTGCAGTAACAGAAACATGGTTCAAGGCTCCTGAGAGCACCCCAGCACTACCAGGTTATACCTCATACCATGCTTTCAGCCCCAAAACTTGGAACAAACCACAAAAGGAGGGGGAGTATCAATATTCGTCAAAGATACCCACAACTCCAGGTTGGTGGCACAGCACGAAGCATCAGAGACTATCCATGTGCAACTAACAGTGGGTAAAACTGCCTTCCAGTTTATAGCCTGCTACAGACCACACTCCCAAACCCAGGAACCCCACTCGGCCTTCCTGAGAACACTGCAAAATATCAAGGTCTCTCCAAACACCATTATATTGGGCGACTTCAACTACCCAAACATCGACTGGGAGCATTACTCTAGCTCCAACACCCTAGCCCAAAGGTTCCTAGAATTTATAAACTCAAATGCTATGGAACAACTTGTTACCACTCTCACAAGAGGGGAAAACATACTGGACCTGATCATCACCAACATGGGGACTCTATGTTCCAGACCAGAAGTGTATCCCTCACTGGTAAGATCAGACCATAAACTAATCTTACTGGATATTCACATCCCGACCCCACCTCATGCCCAGAAAACCACAGTGAAAAACTTCTCTAAAGCAAATTTCACACTCCTCAAAACCGAGGTGGAATCCTTCAAAGCCCCCGGGCCTGTAGAAAATATGGCCCAGACCGCAGAATCCTTTAAAAACGCATTCTATGAACACCTTCAGGAATGCATGGACCATGCAATCCCAAATAAAACCAAGACCCAATCCTCCAAAGGCAGACGTCCTGTCTGGTGGACCCCAGCCATAAACAAACTATACAATAGAAGGAGAAAGCTACTACATGATAGAGCAAAATCCCAAAAAGGGAAGGCATCTCTGATCAGTATTAGCAAAAAACTACAGGCACTCATAAAATCGTCTAAGGCCAGCTTCGATAGAGAAATTGCACAGGACACTAAGGATAATCACAAGGCTTTCTTTAGTTATGTTAGGAACCTGGGTGGGAATCCCCAGATATGCTCAGAGTTAGTCCGAAATGACAAAAAATACACCGAACCCACAGACATTGCCAACATCCTAGCTGACAGGTTCAGTGCAAACTCCCCCCCCCCCCCTCCCCACCAAAATTGCAAATATCTATCCCAGCAGAGTGCTGCCCCCTGATATCTCAGATGCTCAGGTAAGAGCCGCCCTCTCCAAAGCAAAAAACACAGCATCAATGGGACCAGACGGTGTCCCGGGCTGTGTCCTACATGAATCCCAAGAAGAGCTAAACCCAAACATAAAACTACTGTTCAATCTCAGCCTTACTACAGGATATGTACCCAAAGAGTGGCGTACAACAACAGTGGTCCCTCTCCACAAAGGTGGTGCCTGAATGGATCTTGGAAACTATCACCCCATAAGCCTGACTAGCTTGGTCTGCAAAGCTATGGAAAGGATCATCATGGACCTCATAAATAAAGATATTGGGGACCTACAGACACTGGATCCTACCCAGTTTGGCTTTGTTAAGGGCAGATCCTGCCTCTTAAACCTGGTCGATTTCTTTGAAACAGTCATCAAGGCCATTGACGAGGGGAAGGTGGTCCACACAGCCTACCTAGATCTCGCAAAAGCCTTCGATACAATACCCAACTCGGGCATTATAGATAAGCTCACCAGCTTAAATATAAACCCCTATGTCACTAGATGGGTTGCAAACTGGCTCAAGGACAGAACCCACATGGTTAGAATTGCTGGAGCCATGTCAGACTCCAAACCAGTTACAAGTGGCGTCCCACAAGGCTCAGTCCTATTTCTCGGAGGTACAGGCCAACACGGAAGGACTGTGGCTGACCAAGTTTGCAGATGACTGCAAACTGGGCGCCATAATCGACTCTCCAGCCGACACAAGCATCCTCCAAAAGGGCCTCATAGAAACAGACAACTGGTGCCAGAGCCATGGCCTCAAGTTAAACGCCAAAAAGTGTATAGTCATCCCCTTTGGCAAAAAACAAAGTGCCCACAAATTACCACATAAGTGGTAATCCATTAAGTACGGAAGAAGTAATTAGGGACCTGGGGGCACAAGTTGATAGCAATCTCTCATTTGACAACCACGTGGCCAAAGTGGTTAGAAAAACATTTTATATAGCCCACCTAATCATGAAGGGATTCACATCTAGATCAGGGGAGGTCATCGTGCCTCTTTACTCATCCCTCATCAGGCCCATAATTGAGTACAATGCCCCTTTTGGGATGTACCTTACCAGACACCTGCAGCAACTGGAAAGACCCCAAAAGTACCTCACCAAGAGGATCAAAGGGCTCAAACAGATGCCATATGCTGCCCGGTTAAAGAAACTCCAGCTCTACTCAGTGGCATACCGCCTGCTCAAAGGCGATCTGTGCCTGAAATATAAAGCCATGTCCAACCCGGATTTAATGGACATGCTGCACCTCAGAAAATCAAAATCCCATCGAGCTACGCCCTCGAGAGACTTGAACCTCAGCACTGAAATAAATAGGACATGCTGGAGGGACAGATTCATAACCCAGAGACTCCCTTCACTCTGGAATAAAATCCCAGTCCAGGTTAGGCAGAGTCCCTCATTGACTCTCTTCAAGAGGAATCTTGATGAGTGGATGGGAAATCGTAGGTTTACCCTGGGTATCACTTCTGTGTCACTGTTAGACAGAGGCACAGTATACTAACCTCGAAAAAGGGCATAGCAAAATTAATTTAAAATGGGTGGCGAAAGTCAAACACACTCTGGCTAGGCTTATAAATACCCTAGGGTAGATAGTCTAGTATGAACCTATGAACCTATGTGCCCCAGGCAGATATGGCCTTAGCCTTAAGCAGCATCTTACCTTCACCAAGAATGATACCATAACACTAACTAAAAATAATTAACTTCAACAAGTGGCTTAGTTTATGGTGTCATTCCAACATTATCCAGTATCTGTCTGCCTGGGATGACATGGTTGACAGGCCTCAATGCTTGCCAGAGATGGCCTACACCCATCTCCCCTGGGATTCTGGATCCTGGCCATGGCTCTTGCCTCCCCCATTGCACCTTTTTTAGGCACTGTCCCAAAGACAAATCTTCCAACATGAAAGATCTGTCAAAAAGCAAATTGAAGGTCATGCTGCTTAACGCTAGGAGCCTTAACCTGAAAATGCATTCACTGGAGACTCTCCTCACACTGAAAGATGCAAACATCTGTGCGGTCATGGAAACTTGGTTCAGGCCTGCAGAGAGACCCCTACCTTAGCAGGCTATACCTCATTCCACACATTCTGACCTACAAATGAGGTTGGGAAGACTAAGGGTAGTGGGGTCTCTATCTTCATTAAGGACAGGCACACCTCCAGACTGGTTTGTCAGCATGATGCACTGGAACTACTCCAAGTGCAACTGACAGGTGGCAAGACACCCATCTAAATTATAGCCAGCTCTAAAACCCCTCCATGACTCAGGACACCCACTTCTACTACCTGGATCTACTTGACTCCATCATGATGCCCCGTAACACCCTGATATTTGGTGACTACAACTACCCCACCATAGACTGGGTGAACTATTCCTGCACTAATACACTCACCCAACGATTCCTTGACTTCATCATTACTAATGCATAAGACCAGCTCGTCTCATCCCCCATAAGGGAAGATAACATTTTAGACTTGGTTCTCACCAACATTGGTGACCGTTCCACCACTCCCATAGTATGTTCTTCCCTGGTGAGATCAGATCATTGGTCTGTCTCATTCGAAGTTTCTAGCAGCCATAATCAAGCTAAAAAATTTCTCAAAAGCTAACTACTACCTCCTAAGGGATGGTATCAGTAGCTGCACCCCCCCCCCCAGAGGATGCAGACAACTATGCTTAACAATACGCCAATGCAATATACAAGCACCTGTATAACTGCATGGACTCAGCCATACCCAGCATAACTATAACTTGCACCTCAAGGAAACACAAACCTGTCTTGTAGACATCATCTATCAACAGGCTTTACAACAAAAGGAAGAAACTGTTGTCCAGGGCTAAAAAGGAACAAATTCCACATTGGAAAAACTCCCTCGTTAGCCTCAACAAGCAAATTAGATCACTGGTGAAAACCTTCAAAGCCAATTAGGAATTTAAACTAGCTTCAGAAACAAAGGGAAAACACAAAGCCTTCTTCAGTTACATCAGGAACCTCCATAGCAAAGCCCAGGTTTGTTCCAAATTAGTACTTAATGGTATCAATTACACTGATTCTGTTGACATAGCCAACCTGCTAGCAGATAGATTCAGTGCAAACTTTACCCCCCCTGTCCCCCCAAAGGCCCTTTTGACATCCCCAATACTTGTCCCGCACCTAACATTTCCATAGATCAAGTGTTAAAGGCCCTATCCATGGTAAAGAACACAGCTTCCATGGGACCTGATAGTATCCCAGGCTGTATTCTGCACCATCTCCAGCAAGAACTAGCTTCGCCATTGAGCACCCTTTTCAACCACAGTCTAAGTACAGTCTTCATTCCAGCAGAGTGGAGAACTGCCATTGTCATCCTCTTGCATAAAGGTGGTGCCACCACTGACCCTGGAAACTATCGCCCCATTAGCTTGACAAGCCTGATCTGTAATGCCATGGAGCGTATTATTATGAAGCTCATAATCAAGGACATAGGCAATCTCCAAGCACTTGACCAACCCAGTTCAGATTCATTAAGGGCAGATCTTGCCTGTTGAACTGAGCTGACTTCTTTGAGACTGTTACCAAGGCAATGGAAGAGGGAAAGCCAGTACATGCAGCTTACCTTGACTTGGCCAAAGCCATTGACACAATCCCCTATTCGGGCATCATCCAAAAGCTAACACAACTTGGCGTAAATCCCTGTCTCATCAGGTCAGTGGCCAACTGGCTCACCAACTGGACTCACAATGTCAAAATGCATTTTATTTATTTATTTAACATGTATTTACTGGGAAAGTCTGATTGGAACAAGGCCAATTTTCAGCAGATGACAGGGGAGAAATGCTCCAGATGCATGTCTTTGTAACGTGGGAGAAAACTGTAGTACCCACAGAAAACTGACACGAATGCAGGGAGGAGATGCAGACTCCACACAGAAGGAACTCCAGCAGAGAATTGAACCAGAAAACTTCTTGCTGTGAGATGACAACGCTACCGCTGCACCACTGCTCCATCCAAAATAGGTGCTCCACCTCTAATAGCACTCCTGTCACTAGCAGAGTTCCCCAGGGATCTGTCCTGAGACACCTACTGTTTGGCATCTACGTCTCAGAGGTCCAGACAAAGACAAAAGGCCTATGGCTGACCAAGTTTGCTGGGTGCTGTCATTGACTCTCCAAATGATGTTAACATACTGCAGAAGGTTCTCACAGCAACCGACTGGTGCTAAAGTCATGGCCTCAAGTTAAATGCAAAAAAATGTATCACCATACCATTCGGCAAAAACACAGCCCCTACTGATTACCACATTAACATCAACCCCCTAAGCACACAACCCACAGTGAGAGATGTGGGTAAACAAGTTGACAACAATCTCACATTCCACCATCATGTTTCAGCAGTGGTCAGAAAAGTCTTTTACTTGGTTGATCTCATAAGTTAAGTGATTGCATCCAGAAAAAAAGGAGGTTATTACCTCTCTATACTCCCCTCTCATTAGGCCAATAATTTAGTATAATGGCCTGTTTGGTATGTATCTCTCCAAACATCTGTACCAACTGAAAAGGCCACATAAATACCTCACAAAGAGAACTCATGGCCTCCAACACCTGTCCTATGTGCACAGGCTCAAATCAGTATCACTCTACTCAGTATCGTACAGATTGCTCAGGTGTGATCTGTGTCTCGCCTACAAGGCAATCTCAAACCTTGCCTACTAGAGATGCTCCAAAACCACAAGTCTAACTCTTCATACATTACCTGATCAAAAGGCCTGAATCTAATGTGCGACATCAACAAAACCTGCTGGAGAGACAGGTTTGTTTCTCAGAGGCTGCCGCATCTCTGGAGTAGACTTCCCATACACATCAAACAGAGGACCTTGCTGACCATCTTCAAGTGCAACCTTGATGAGTGGATGGGAAACCACAAATTCATCTCAAGGTTCCACCTGTGCCCCTCATTGATAGGGGCGACAAGTGCTGAATGAGATTTCTTTTTTGGGGCTAAACTCTTGGCAAGGCTTGTACAGTCCCCACGGCCATTAGCCTAGTAACCACCTATGATCCTATGATCCTATGAAGCAGGTAGTAATTCAAGAAATAAAGAAAGAGTGGGATTTTGGACACAGAATATTAAGGAGAATAACAACAGTCATACAGAATGTTATAGTCATAAAGTAGCACAAAGCATACTAAGAACTAATCCAACATGGGAATTGAGAAAGAGGATTCTTCCCAAAAGGATGGCTGTAATTAGGGGTAATACTCAAGAGGGGGAGGAGTTTACTGGAGGAAGTTGGTAAAGGAAGCAAGGTATTGGCAACAAATAATTAGAGAAGGAAAGGTAATAGAATGTGAAGAGGCCAAGATGTTTGGATTGCAGGCATGTGATTGCCTTCCTATCAGAAACTGATATCAGAGAATAAATAAAGAGAAATGCATAGGGATACCCTGAATGAAAGAATGACACTGGTTGAGATTTTAACTGAATCTAGAACAGAAGCTGCTATTAACAAAGTGATAATTAGTAGGGCCTATAAAATATTGAATGCTAACTATAGGAATCAATCACAACAGGTCAGAAAAGATTGGGAAGAGAGAGTAGATATGCAATTCACAAAGAAATAATATGAGGACATATGGATGGCTCCCAAATATGAAATAGAATCTAGAAGACTTACATTTTTTTCCTAGAAGTCTTTGCATAGTTGCTTTTATACTCCAGGCAGAATCCAATAATTTTTCCTCAGGTAGATGGCAAATATTGCAGGTATAATTGGGAAAAAAATAAGTAACTGGGAACATATATTTGGGTAATATAACAACTTGGAAGACTTTAAAAATTCCTTACTGAGTACTCTGTCCAGAATACTGGGTGAGAAAATATGAGTGTAACTAAGGATTGTTTTTGAGTTGGGATACAGGATCTTAGTTTCCTAGACACAGTAAGGCCTTGTTAAATTTAATTCTGGAGGGTGCCAACAAAGCAGTTACTAGAAAATGGAAATCAAAACCTAAAGCAACAATACTTGAAGTAGTGAATATTGCAACAGAGATAAAAGAAGAGGAAGGGGGAATCTTTAGAAAAGGATAGGAGTAAATTGCATAGAAAAACAATGGAAATTATGGGAACAATACATGCAGAACATGTTTTGGAGAAGGAATGAGGTTTAAGAGAATACAGGAAGTGAATAATTTATGTAATATTGCTTAGATTATACATCACATATTTTGCTATATGTCTTTTAATTTTTGTAAATATAAACTTATTAATGTGGTTTGATTACTTTTATATAAATGTAAGTTTGTCATAATTGATTATTCAATAAAGGTGTATAAAAAAATAATCATCTAACCTCGGGGAATCAGATCAATGTTTTAAACAAGTATGAAATTTGCATTGGGAAACATGATTATGTGGATGGAATAGTAAAAGTTGTTGAATGTAGGCTTAATGATCCTAATCTCCTGTCTTGGAAGGCTCATTATTTTCCTAATGTCTCTGACTGTTTGCTGAGCCCAGAGATATTTGCAGCTATATCCAAATATTTAATTAGTTCAAATGCATTAATGGAAAGAGTATGTATTCTTTACATTTGTCACTTCTTTCTCAAATATAAAAAAGGCTGACTGACCTTTTCTACATAAAGAATTTGCTTATTTGAGTGGAAGCCTCCAAAATAATACCTTAAAGATATACTTCTTTATTTAAGTATTGCAGTCATAATCTCATTTATCATGCGATGACTAAACTGCTAGGTACGAAATGGTACTCTAAAATGTGTTTACCTTGAAATGTATTGTACTTTAGTTCAGGCCTAACAGTAAGCACAAGCCTGTTATGTCTATTTGTAATGTCTGCTTTACAAACAACCCACTGTTTCCTTTTCACCTTCCTATTCCTGCTACTTGTGTGTTTTATTATTATTATTATTATTATTAATATTATTATTACTGTTATTACTATTATTTCTACTGCTATTATCTTTTTTTTTTAATCACTGTTGGTGTATCTTTGCAGAGTATCTCTCAACCCTCAAAGACCTGCTGGGTATTTCTGTCTCAAAGATGAAGCACTGGTGTGAAATCTATCCCAGTTAAACTTGTGTGGCATGCCAACAGAGTGCACCCAAAAATAAACAGAGTTGTGTGCAGCAGCCGTATAGCCTCTTGTTAGTGCCTATCATTTGGAAGAGTCACGGAGAATTGACAAGCTTGACAAGCCTAATCTGCAGGGCCTGTGATGCCCATTCACTGGCCCAGCAATCAAGGATCCTCAATCCTCACCACTAACACCAGTGACGGGCATTCATATAGGGAAAGGATAACAAATACACATACAGTAAAGTATAATTTCCCTTAAGAGAACACAGAGATCACAGTCAGTCTGGGGCAGGTTTCTCCCTTTCTCTCCAGGTCCCCAATAAGACTCCCCACTGGCACAGCTATAGGGTCCAGATCTCAGCCTAGTGGGCAAGCTAAAACCTCTAGCACCCTCTCTGTCCAACCAGTGCTTCATGTCCCTGCCCAAGTAGCTGACGCACTTGCACCTTGAGATAAGAGTTTGTACAACCACACAGACACTCCGGGGTAAGACTGGCACAGGTTCTCCAGTTGTGACCCTTTCACCCAGACTATAGGGTAGAAATCACTGCCACCACCCAGCTAATATTTATCAGCTACTCAAAGGCCCTTATGAAAGGGTGTCCAATTATACTGTGCAATATTATTATCCAAATGGTAAGTGTGACTGAACAGTCAAGACTTATTTGGAGTGAACTGGTACAGTATTACTATATACATGCAATGTACTCTTAGAGCTTAAATTATCTCTACACAAAACACCACAGTTGAAAGGTTTAAAATATTTAATAATAAATAATAAAAACACAAGACAATACGTCTTACTACACAGTGCTAGTCAAGAGTTCAGAGATCACAGAGAAATACTTAAAATAATACAGTAGAAAAGTTCTGACATCACAGAAAAACAAACTAGTCTAATCTTCCTATTTCCTAGCTATATCTAAGAGAAAACACAGTTCTAAAATCATACTTACATATATACACAGGCACAGTAGTGAGTTGGATGTTCTCAAGACAAATGCTCAAATGCTCTCATTGTTTCTGTCCTTAAATTGATAACACAGTACCTCTGATTCATTTCAGATTACATCATTTCTTTCTGGTTTCCAGGCTGACAGACTCTGAAAGGTTAATAGCCCTTGATCTTGCATCTGGTCAGGAAGCCAGAACAATAAAATACATTATACATGCAAATTCTAGCTATTAACTCTGGCCTCAAAACAATAGCCAGAATACCTTTATCTAGACATCTCAGCTCCAAGTTTTGACATCAAAGAATTGACTTATCAGCTTTGTTACAGCAGAGTGCACTGTTGTTACATCTTTTTCAGTTCCACATTTAACACCATTTTTTTCCCATTTAAGAGAACAAGCCTGTGGCTTATATTAATATTTACAAATGACAGAATTATCTACAAAATTCTATCTGGCTAGGCTGGCAGCCTTTACCTATGTTCACAAGGCCACGGAGCATATTATTATGGACCTCATAAACAAGGACATAGGCAATCTCCAAGCACTTGAACCCACCCAGTTTGGATTCATCAAGGGCAGATCATGCCTGTTGAACCTGGTTGACTTTTTTGAGACTGTCACCAAGGCACTAGATGAGGGAAAGTCAGTACATACAGCTTACTTTGACTTGGCCAAAGCTTTTGACACAATCCTCCACTCGGGCATCACAGAAAAGCTAACACAACTTGGCGTAAATCCCTATCTCATCAGGTGGGTGGTCAACTGGCTCACCAATAGGACCCACAAGCACAAAATAGGTGCCACCCCCTCCAGCAGCAGACCTGTCTCTAGTGGTGTCCCCAGGGATCTGTCCTGGGACCCCTATTGTTTGTCATCTACTTCTCAGAGGTCCAGGCAAAGACAAAAGGCCTGTGGCTGACAAGTTTGCAGATGACTGTAAGTTGGGTGCTGTTATTGACTCCCCAAATGATGTTAACATACTTCAAGAGGGTCTCACAGCAACAAATGACTGGTGCCAAAGTCATGGCATTAAGTTAAATGCAAAAAAAAATGTATTATCATACCATTCAGCAAAAACACTGTCCCTGCTGATTACCACATTAACAGCAACCCCCTAAGCCCATAACCTGTGGTGAGAGACGTGGGTACACAGGTTGACAACAACCTCACATTTGACCATCATGTAGCGGCAGTAGTCAGAAAAGTGTTTTACTTGGTTCATCTTATAAGTAAAGGGATTGCATCCGGAATAAATTAGGTTATTACCTCTCTGTACTCTTCCCTCTTTAGGCTGATAATTGAGTACAATGCCCTATTTGGTATGTACCTCTCCAAACACATGCACCAACTGGAAAGGCCACAGAAATACCTCACAAAGAGAACCCATGGCCTCCAACACCTCTCCTATGTGGACAGGCTCAAATCACTATCACTCTACTTGGTATTGTACAGATTGCTCATAGGTGATCTGTCTCTCCCCTACAAGGCAATATCAGACCCTGCTCTAGTAGAGATGCTCCATATCCATAAGTCTAATTCCTCACACATTACCCGATCGAAAGGCTTAAATCTAATATGTGACAGTAACAAAACCTGCTGGAGAGACAGGTCTCTGGAACAGACTCCCCATACACAGTAATAAAATATATTGCTGACTTTCTTCAAGCACAACCTTGATGAGTGGATGGGAAACCACAAATTTATCCCAGGGGTTCCAACTGTGTCCCTCATTGACAGGGGTGACAGGTGCTGATTGAGGTTTCTTTTTAGGGGATAAACTCTTGGCTAGGCTTGTAAGGGCCCCAGGGCCATTAGCCTAGTAATCTCATATGATCCTTTGATTCTATAATCCAGAGAATAACTGCTTTTGGCACAATCTGTGCTGTATAGTATCCTTTAGACAGGAAAGAATGGACCACAGGCTGCAAACTGCATCAGGACTAGTCACGTAGCTGAATAAAAATTGGCAACAGGTGGCTTTAGATTATTTGATTTGATCATGCTGACTACTGTCATCAAAACGATGCACGGCCAATTGCAGTTGCTGAGAAGAGTTGAGGACCTGTCCTTCTCTGACCTATGCCATTGGCTCATGATAATGGAGAGAGATGCTACACCCACATAATCACCAGTGTGCACCCCACATAAAGCCTAGCAGCTTTGGGTCAATAAGGTACTGGATGACTGGTATGAAGCTACCCAGCATGAATTACCTGGGATAACTCTGTTGAATGAAAGCTGGATATAAAACCAATCAACCTGCTACAGATGAACTATGAATTGTTACATTGATTATAATTTCCCTGATAGGATGTACCTTGGAAATGGATTACATGATGGTAAGGAGGAAAACGGATATTTTGTCTATCTAGGAAACAAGGACAGTACAGCAAAGTTGACTGACCTAGGATCCAGAGTCAGAGGGGAGGACAGACCAAAAATAGTGTGGGAATTGTAGTGACAGAAAAATTCAGCAAGGGATGTCATCAGGAGTGGCAAGTGAACTCCAATCATCTAGAAAGTGTTTGGAGCCATCTTTTCCTTCTTAAAAGAATGAAAGATATACCAGACTAAGAAGGAGTTTTGAATGAGTAGCCATGAGGCTAGGAAAGAAATCCCAATTGTAAAGAACATGGCATCAAAGATAATTTAGCAGGTTTTGGAAAGTGACTGAACAGATGGCTCAAAGAAGCTCAGTCTGGTTGCAAACCAATGACAGAAAGATAAAGAAAATTGTAATCAGATGCCATTCATAAGGGAAGCGAGCAACTATCTGCTTATCAGTCCAGATGGCATCAAATGTAGATAGAAGGAGTACTTCAATAAATACACTTTTGAATGAAGAAACCCCGACAGAATCTGCCCCATGGTGAAAGCAACAGGCTCAGATGGTGTCATGGCAGGTATAATCAAAATATTGAACATGCTATGGGAGAAATGTCGCCTGAAACTATTCAGTGGTATGGAGAGAAAGGCTTAACCCAGATGACTGGAGAATATGGTTAATAGTGCCATTTTACAGGAATGAACAGTAACTTATCAACTGTGGACAGTTAAGACCTATAAAACTCATGCTACACTGCATAAAAGTGCTGGAGTGGATACCTGTAAACAAATGTGCAAATTATGACTAGTAGAATGCAAGATGAGAGAGGAATGTTTCAGATGACCCAGTGTTTGCAGTGTGGCAGACGGGAGAAGAACTGGAAATAAGGAAAGAGTTCATGTGGGTATTCCTAGACTTTGAGAAAGCATGACAAGCTTTAGTGAAAGCTGATATAGGTAGTCCCTTAATAGTCAGAAGAACCGCACACACTGGCAAAATTAATTTCACAAGTACGGATAATGTACAGATTCACAAAAGAATTCCCAGTGATAGTGAGTGTGCATTGCAGTTCAGCCCTGATCCCACAACTCTTCATACTAGAAATGTACATTATTAGAAACTAGGTCAGAGAAGTGACATCAACAAAGTTTCTGTATGGAGATGATGTGGCACTACAGGCAGACTTTGAATGTGAACTTCACCAAATGATAGGGGAATGGAGTGTAAAACAGAAGGCACAAGGAATCAAACTGAATAAAGACAAGACAGGGGACATGATACTTAATGAAGGAATCAGAAGAAGATGAAACTGATATAGGAGGAACAAAGGTAAACAGGGAAACAGTTTCAAAAATGTTGGAGGTGTGGTTGACAAGAAGGGAATTCTAAACAGAGGCCAAATCTACAATTAGAGATGTTGCAGACAGCTGACACAAAGTTTTAGGACAGGGGGTAATATGTGATAAAGTGCCAAAAACCAGAAAAGTAAGGCTTACAAAACAGTGATGCCATCTGTATGGCACAGGAAACTCGGCAGTGAAGCCATTTTATTTATTTATATATTTAACATTTGTTTACCAGGAAAGTCTGACAGGGACAGATCACATTTTAAGCCAAAGCCTAGAGAGAAATCCTCCAGATGCATGTCTTTGGAATGTGAGAGGAAGCCAGAGCACCTGGAGGAAACCCACACAAACACAGGGAGGACATGCACACAAAAAGCACCCCAGCCGAGAATCAAACTGGAGAACCTCTGGCTGTGAGGTGTCAATGCTAACCTTTGCACCACTGCACCACACTTTGATAGGTATGAGGTACTAGAGATGGGTAGTAGGATATGACAAACAGAGAAATGAAGACATCTATCTAGAAGTCAAAGCAGCCCAATCAGCAAAGAAAGTAAAGGTGAACAGGATTTTATGGCTTAGTCACATATGCTGGAAAGCAGGAGGTGATTTAGCGAACAAGATTTTGAGTAGAGATGGAAAAAAGGTTGGAGAAGTTGAGGACATCCAGCCAATAGCTGTATGGATGGCTGCTGTGAAAGAAGACCAGTAACAGTTAGGCATGATTGTTGAAGAAGGTAGAAGAATCGTGCTGAATGAAGAGGGGTGGTGACAGTTGATGCAACAAGCAGACCCCATGCAAAAATGGAAAAAAAAGGTGCTAATTATGCTTCTGATTATTCCAAATTAGGAAACAAGTTTAAGTACTAGTAATGGATTAAATTAAAGAAAAATACATACTAAATAGTGCAAACTACTTTAGCGATGTTGCCAAGTACACAGTATTGTTAAGCTCTAAAAACTACAAAACTGCCTTATTAATCTTGTTTTGGCAATACATATATAAATGTTTATAATGAATAATTGGTGGTGAGTTTGGTTGAAACAGAAAACATCAAACAACTTCATCAGCAATTGCCAAAATCACTATTACAGTCAGAGAAAAAAGTAATCAGAAATGTAAACAAATAGGTTGCATTTGTGATTACCAAAACTAAAATAAAAAACAGCTTTTATATGGGGGTTTGGATCTGCTGGAAATGATATATACTTACTCCAGGGCCACAAAAACAAAAGAAATGGCAAAAATTGGATTATCTAATGGTCAAGCTAATGAAGTCCAACCTCTTCATAATTAAACAAACTGTACTACTGACAAAAAACACTAGTCTTTCTGCATGTGATAAAATGCATTCAGCATAACTCATATAATATATATATATATATATATATAGATATATATATATATATATATGTATATATATATATATATATATATATATATATATATATATATATATATATATATATATGTATATATATATATATATATATATATTCATGGGTTTATAGATAGGTACTAGGCTATTGGCCCTAGGGCCTATACATAACGATTCCCTGGCTATTGCTTCCCATAAATATTTACTTTCCTGGACCCCTGTCTAGCAGGGCTACTGATATGATCACCAGAGTGAATTTCCTATCTCTCATCCAATCGTCAAGGTTCCTTTTGAAGAGGGCCATTGAGGTGCTCTGCCTGACATGTATTGGCATCCTATTCCAGAGCATGGGGAGTCTCTGGGTCAGGAACCTATTCCTCCAGCATGTTCTATTCATCATGATGACAAGGTTAAGATCCCTGGAATGTGTGGCTTGGAGGGATTGGGATTTCTTAAAATTTGCATGTCCATCAACTCTGGGTTTGACATGGCCTTGTATGTTAGGCAGAGATCGCCTCTGAGTAGGCAATATGTGACACAGTATAGCTGGAGTTTCTTTAGTCGGTCAGCATAAGGCATCTGCTTTAGGCCTGTAATTCTTTTTGTGAGGTATTTCTGTGACCTTTTTACTTGTTGCAGATGTCTTGTGAGGTACATACCAAATGGGGCATTGTATTCTATAATGGGTCTAATGAGGGATGAGTACAGAGGGACAATGACCTCCATTTTTCTGGATGAAAAGCCCTTAGTGATGAGGTGTGCCACATAGAAGGATTTTCTAACTGTTGTGGCTATGTGTTATCAAAGGTGAGACCACTGTCCACCTGTGTCCCTAGTTCTCATCACACTTTCGGTGTTTAGTGTACTGCCATCTAAGTGGTAGTTCACAGGCAAGTTCTTTTTCCCAAAGGGGAAAACTATACTGTTTTTGGCATTTAGCTTGAGCCCGTGGCTCTGGCATCAGGCATCTGTTTCAGTTAGGCCCTTTTGTAGTATATCCACATCATTTTGGGATTTAATAATGGCTTCCAGCTTGCAGTCATCTGCAAACTTTGTAAGCCAGAGTCCCTTAATGTTGGCCTGTACTTCATAGAAGTAGATGCCAAACAAGAAAGGTCCCAAGACAGAAACCTGTGGTACATCACTTGTCACTTGTCTGGAGCTGGATTTGAAATCGGCTACTTTTACAGTGTGTGTTCTGTCAGTAAGCCAGTTTGCAACCCATCGAGTGACATAGGGATTAATGCCCAGCTTAGTAAGTTTATCTATGATTCCAGAGTAGGGGATAGTAGTAGAAAGCCTTGGCGAGGTCCAAGTAGGCTGTATAAACCACTTTACCCTCATCCATGGCTCTGGAGACTCATGTGAAGAAGTCGATCAGGTTCAGGAGGCAAGATTGGCCTTACAAGAACCCAAACTGGGTGGAGTCTGGTGTTTGAAGGTTGCCAATGTCTTTGTTTATAAGTTCCATGATAATACGTTCCATGACCTTGCAGATCAGGCTCATCAGACTGATGGGGCTGTAGTTCCTGGGATCCAAAGTGGATCCCCCCTTGTGGAGTGGGATGACCGTAGCTGTGCACCACTCTGTGGCCACAAATCCTGAGGTGAGGCTGTGATTAAACATGACACATAGGTGAGGTGCCAATTCATTTTGTAGTTCATGCAGCACACAGGCCAGGATGTCGTCTGGTCCCATGGATGCTGTATTCTTGACTTTGGAGAGTGCGGTTTTTGCCTGAATAGCTGCGATTACTGGAATTTGACATTCTTTTGGTATTGAGATGGGCCCTTTAGAGGGTGAGAGGGGGGTGAAGCTGGCACTGACTCTATCTGCCAGGATATTAGCAATATCCTTGGGATCAGTATATCTAGGGCCATTCTGCTGTAGCTCAGAGCAGATCTGAGTATTGCCATTTAGATTCTTGACATAGCTAAAGAATGCCTTGTGGTTGTCTTTGGAATCTTTGGCAATTTTGTTTTCGTAGCTAGCTTTGGAAGATTTTATGAGGGATCTCAGCATTCTACTGAGGCTAGTGAGGGAGTTTTTTGAATCCTGGTTTCTTCCTCTTTTCTGCAACAGTTTATTCCTTCTGTTATACAGCTTGTTTATTGCAGAGGACCACCAGATTGGCTTCCCTTTTTTAGAGGACAGCTTCCTGGGTCTATTTGGGGTGGCTTGGTCCATGCACGACTGAATGTGCTCGTACAGCACCTTAGTGTAGGACTCAGCAGTTGAACTTCCAGTTCCCATCTGCATGGGTATCATGAAGTTTGTTACTTCTAACTTGAGAAGCATGAAGTTGGCTTTGGAGAAGTTTTTTACAGAGGTTTCCTTAAAGGGGGTGGGCTGGGATGTAGATGTCAAGGGTGATTAGCTTGTGGTCTGTTCTGACCAATGAGGGGGTGACCACTGGTGTGGAGCATCGATCTCCCATATTGGTAATGACCAGGTCTAGAATATTAGTACCCCTGGTGGGACTATGAATTAGTTGCTATAGGCATTGGAATTTATGAATTCCAAGAACCGTTGAGCAAAGGTGTTGGTACAGGAGTAGTTTTCCCAGTTGATGGTAGGGTAGTTGAAATCACTCAGTATTAGGGCGTTTGTTTGTATCTTAATATTTTTCAGTATGTTTAGAAAGGTGTAGTGAGAATCTTGGAGCATGGTGGGGGATCTGTAGCAAGCTACAATTTGTATTGCAATCTTACCTGGTGTTAGTTCATCTAAAGAATTTCAGAAGCATTGCATTGGGAAACCAGCCTGGAGGTGTGAATATCCTTGGTGAATATTGATACTCCTCCACCTTTAGTGTTTTGGTCCTGGGTTGATGGCCAAAAAGTATGGTATTAGTTATAACCTGGTATTACAGTGGGGTTGTCTGGAGCTTTGAACCAGCTCTCCATTACTGCGCAGATATCGATGTTCTCCATTTTTAGGAGAACCTCAAGAGAGTGCATCTTGAGGTTTAGACTTCTAGCATTGAGTAGCATTATCTTCAGATTTTGCTTGCGTGTACCCATTATGCTAATAGTTTTGTCCTTTGAACCTTGCCTAAAAAAGGGCACTATAGGGGTGATAAGAGCCTTAGCCAGTAACCTGAATCCCAGGGGCGACAGGTGCCAACCATCTCTTGCAATGCATTGTGGTTTGTCGATCATGTCATCCCAGGCAGACAGATACACTGATTCCCTTTAAATGACACCAAGCCCATTATTGAAGTCAATCATTTTGTCCTTATACTGTGGTATCATTCTGGGCGATGGCAGGATGCTACTCAGGGCTAGGGTCATATCTGCATTGGCTACATGATCCAAGAGCTCTTCCATGTCTCTTTTCATGTAGTCCAGGGAGGTATGTCTCAAGTCATTCAGTCCAACATGTACAATGACAGAGTCATATTTGTATCTGTTGTGGAGTGACTTGAGTGCATGCATTATGTGGCAGATCCTGGCACCTGACAGACAACTAACTGTAATTTTCTCCTTGTTCAGCCTCATGAGTGGGAGATCAGTGTGCCTGACTATAGAGTCACCTATGACTAAAGTGTTGGGTACGTTGTCTTACCTTAGGGGCTGCTGTTGGGTGGCACACTGGTGTTGTGAGCTATGTGACACTTTGGTTATGTATGGGGGTGGTGTTTATTTGCGTTTTTGCTTCAGAGATCCTTGTTGCTTGGACAGGTTAATATTAAGAGCCTCTGCATATGTGGGCTTTGTGTTGCTATGTGTGGGTTTGAAGGACTATGGGTTGTTTGAAGTGTTGTGTGGGTGTTGACCTTCTCCTCTTGACTGCCTAGCACAATCTTGGCTGGAGAGAACTTTGCTTCCAGTTTGGCTATGTAAGTGCATCTCTCACAGGTTATAGTGTTTGGTGGTAGAAGGAGAGGGTTGTCTGTGTACATGAGGCAATTGTTGCATTGCCCCAGTATGCCCAGATTCACCAGGTGGACAGGAGAAATAACCGGAAGCTGACCCCTGGACATGCCTGATTAGGTGCTTTCTTTGCAGAGTAAAAGAGCTGTTTTCCCTTACTTTTTGGCAAGGTGCTTGCAGTTGTAGGCTGTCTAGTGCCTACAGCTATTTTATCCTTATTACAAAGGAGAGGTGAATACTTGTAAAAATTAGGGCTTCTTAGTGCATTTTAGCAAGTTTTATTGCAAGTGCTAGTCACAGGTATACAGATTTCAGTGCTACTGCTAATAAACTAGCTAGTTCTAAGGAAAAATTCAAAGAGCAGACTTTCTGGCACCGGGAATGGTTTAACCTCAGCCCTGCAGTGCACAAATGTGTGTATTTATGTCAGAAAATTGAAAGGCATAGAAATCAGCCCAAAATGGCCAATAAAATTGCAATTTCAGAGCTGGAAACCACTCCTCGAGTGTTAGATAGGCACAATGCTCCCACTCTCACTGGTAAGCAGTAGGACCTCCCATTACCACAGCAAGGTCTGGATAGCTCTGAACACTGAAACTAAAGCCCTGAAACAACAAAGTCTGGAAACTGGACTATTCTAGTAAGAAAAGGCAGGAAATTAGCAAACAAGATAGATTTTTTTGTTAAATCAGGCTAAACAATGCAGTTATACAGTAAATAAGCACAGAAAGCTAATTCACTTGAGTGTATAGCCCAGAACAGTAAACTAAATTAAAACTTTGCAAAATTAGAAATTTGAAAATTTAAACTTTTTAAATAAAGCAAGGCAAGTGCATGACTGGAAAATGACTTACAGGCAAAAATACAGTTAAATAAGTAGCTGGTCTACTTTTTAAGCTTTCTGAGAAGTGCAGGTAATAAAAATGACCAAAATCAGCAAAAATTAGAAAATTCAGCAAAAAGTACTTGCAGCTAGCACAGAAAGTATCTCTTTCTCATTTCTGGTGCTGTAGTAGTCTGCAGAATGCCCAAATGGGATCTGCCGATCTAAAACAAGCTGAAATCCTATGCAAACAAGCATATTTATCCCAGAAAGTTGGAAGGCATAGAAATCAGCCAAAAATGGCCAATAAAATTGCAATTTCAGAGCTGGAAACCACTCCTCTAGTGTTAGAAAGGCACTACAATGCTCCCACTCTCATTGGTAAGCAGTAGGACCTCCCTCTACCACAGCAAGATCTGGATATCTCTGAACACTGAAACTAAAGTCCTGAGATGAGTAAAGCCTGGAAACTGAACTATTCTAGTTAGAAAAGGTGGGAAATTATCAAACAAGATAGATTTTCCTCGTTTTTTTTTTTTTTTTGGTTAAATCAGGATAAACTATGCAGTTATACAGTAAATAAGCACAGAAAGGTTAATATACTTGAGTGTAGAGCCCAGAACAGTAAACTCAATTAAAACTTTGCAAAATTAAAAAAAAAATGAAAATTTAAACGTTTTAAGTAAAGCAAAGCAAGTGCAAACTGGAAAATGACTTACAGGCAGAAATGCAGTGAAATAAGTAGCTAGTCTACTTTTTAAGCTTTCTGAGAAGAGCAGGTAATAAAAACTACAAAAATCAGCAAAAATTAGAAAATTCAGAAAAAACATACTTGGAGTTAACACAAAGAGTCTCTCTTTCTCATTCCTGGTGCTGTAGTAATCTGCAGGATGCCCAAACAGGATCTGCTGATCTAAAACAAGCTCAAACAAAGGCAAGCGTATGTATGTATGCCAGGAAGTTGAAAGGGATAGAAATCAGCCCAACATGGCCAATAAAATTGCAATTTCAGAGCTGGAAACTACTCTAATGTTTATAAATATATATATATATATATATATATATATATATATATATATATATATATATATATATATATAGATATATATATATACAGTTGTCAATATGATTTGTTAGGGGTTTCGTTAAAACATAATCATATAGTTGTCTCACTTAGTCGTCATGTCTTAAAATACTGTCACCCCATTCATTCTCAGATTGTCACCTTTTCCATCTGGGACACAGCACCAAGCTACACAATAGTGAACAGGTTTATAGGAAGGCCACATTCAAGAGCCCCAATTTCTGACTGGAAATCTTCCATTGACACTAGTGGTTAAGTCATTTTGAAAGTGTGTGTCCAAACATACAAAAATCTTGTATTAAAGTCTTCCCTATGCCATTACAATTTGGAGTAAATGTTATACTTTATTATTTATTAGTATTAGTTAATCCTAGGATGAATTTGAGACCACCTATCTAGCTGTCCAGGTTTAATTTGAAGGAAGTCATAGAATCTCATTGTTTAACCTGCAGATTATGTTTATTCCAGAGAAGGGGAAGGATCTGGGTAATGAACTTCATTACATTCTACTTATCTGCTGATGAAGATTCAGATCTCCGGTGTTTCTTTTAGCTTACTTGTTGCGTTGCTAGATTTGGAAGGTTAAGGACCATTGAATCTCTAATGTCATGGTATGAGAGGCGCAGATCATCCTGAAGAGTCTGTATGTCACAGACCTCGGGGCTGAGCTTTCAGTGTTTCTTGGTAACTATGGTTCTTAAGATCAGCAATTTTTTTGTTAGGGACTTCTAGGGCTTTTTGAGTTTATTTAGATTTCATGTTATGTGCATTCTGAATGGAGCATTCCACTCACTAATTAATCCGATCAGTGAAGAATATAGGGTAACACCAATATATTTTGATCTGGGTGAAATATCTTTAGTTACTGTTTGTGCTTAGTTGAAGTATTTCATGGTGACATTTGACACATGATGATTTAAGGATTGAAAATGTTGGGGCCACGTGCAGAAGTCCCTGACTACCTTTTCATTTTGTAAGTGTGCATTATATAAACTGTATGTAGTGGTCATCTTCTTTCTTTCCAGACAAAACAATGTTATACTTTTCATTATTCAGTTTAAGTCCATTTTCTGTATAGTATCATAGGATCACACAAGGTCACTAGGCTAATGACCTATTAATACTCACAGACTAGACCAGCTTTGGTATATGAGTGTGTATTAAGACATCTACAAGTGTTCCTCTACCTGGAAGGGACAGTGGTGACAAGCCAGAGGCAAATTTGGGATTTCCCATCAATTGGTCACAATTGTGTTTGAATAGGATTCAGTAAGGGCTCGGTATCACATGAATGGTGAGTCTGTTTCAGAGAATGGGTAATCTCTGAGACTCATACTTGTCCCTCCATCAAGTTTTGTTTATGTCACAGACGAGGTTTAGATCCTTAGATTGTGTAAATCTTGTGCTGTTTGCTTTGAGTATATGTAGCAAATCCATCAGAGCTGGATTGGAAAATGTTTTGTAGGTTAAGTATAGATTGCCCCTCAGTAGTCTGTAGGTGGCTGAGTACAGGGACAGGACTTTCAAGAGGTCCTCATAGGACATGCTATTTACATACTGTATTCTTTTATGGAGAAACCTATGTGGCTGCTCCAGCTGTTGCAAATGCTTGGTCAGGTACATGCAGAATGGTGCAATGTACTTAATTATTAGACTAATGAGGGCTGAGTATAGTGGAGTTATGATCTCCTTAGATCTGGATGCCATGCCATTACTTATACATTGTGCCATGTAGAAGGATTTTCTCACTCCCTTGGACACATGGTGATCAAAGTCCAGGTTACTGTCAACCTGAATTCCCAAATCCCTTATCACTGGGTCTATTCTTATTGGAGTATTATCAATTTTGTAATTTTCAGGGGTGGTCATCTTCCCAAAGTGTATAATTATACATTTTTTGCATTGAGTTTTAGGCCACATCTCACACCACTTATTTGTTTGAGTCAGACCCTCCTGGGTGATATCTACATCTTTGGGGATTCAGTGATTGCACCCAGATTGCAGTCACTGGCAAATTTGGTCAGCCAAAGGCCCTCTACATTTGCCTTGACTTTAGAGTAGTATAATCTGAACAGGAGTGGTCTCACTACTGAGTTCTGAAGGACACCACTAATAGCAGGAATCCTCCACCCTAACTTCATGTGTCCTATCTATGATCCATTTCAGTATCTATTGGGTGACACATTGATTTATGCGTATATTTATGAGTTTAGCTATGATACCCAAATGAGGTATTGTGTCAAATGATTTTGTTTGCCAGTTAGAGGTAGACAGTGTGAAGATAGGTGAAGGCTTTCAGCCTAGCCAGATAGAATTTTGTAGATAATTCTGTCATTTGTAAATATTAGTGTAAGCCATAGGCTTGTTCTCTTAAATGTGAAAAGACTGCATTGGATAGTGAACTGCAAAAACGTAACAACAGTGCATTCTGCTGTAAGAAAGCTAAGTCAAGCATTTCATGACTGTCTTTGATGTTAAAATTCAGCGCCAATATGTCTAGAGGGAGGCATCCTGCCTATTGTTTTAAGGCCAGAGTTAATGGCTAGAATTTCCGCGTATAAATGTCCTTTATTGCTCTGGTTTCTGACTGGGCGTAAAGAATCTAAATGTAGTTTCTGTTAGCCTGGGAACACCAAAGTGTGAAGAATGATGTCATATGAAGCAGCTCTGTGTTATCAATTTAAAGAGAGAGAACCAGAGAGCTCTGAGCATTTGTCTTGAGGACATCCTAGCTCACCAGCACTGTCTTGCTCTGTATGTAAGTAGGATTTTAGAACTTTGTATTCTCTTAGATATAGCTAGAAAATAATATGATTAGACTAGTTTGTTTTCTGTGATGTCAAAACTTTTCTAAACTATTATTTTAAGTATTTCTCGGTGATCAATGAACTCTTGACTGGCACAGTGTAGTAAGAAGTACTGCCTTGTGTTTTTATTATTTATTATTAAATATTTTTTAAACCTTTCAACTGTGGGTGTTTTGTGTAGAGATAATTTAAGCTCTAAGAGTACATTGCATGTATATAGTGAGACTGTACCAAGTCAATCCAAATAAGTCTTGACTGTTAGGTTGCACTTGCCATTTGGATAATAATATTGCACAGTAATAATTGGACACCCTTTTAAGGGCCTTTGAGTAGCTGATAAATATTAGCTGAGTTGTGGCAGTGATTTCTACTGTATAGTCTGGGTAAAAGGAGCACAGTTGGAGAACCTGTGCCAGCTTTCCCCAGGAGTATCTGTTTGGTTGTATAAACTCTTATCTCAAAGAGTTTGTGTGTCAGCTACTTGGCAGGGACATGAAGCACTGGTTGGACAGATAGGGTGCTGGAGTTTTAGCTTGCCCACTAGGCTGAGATCCGGACCCTATAGCTGTGCCAGTGGGAAGTCTTATTGGGGACCTGGAGAGAAAGGGAGAAACCAGCCCCTGACTGACTGTGATCTCTGTGTGCTCTTAAGAGAAATTGTACTTTACTGTGTGTGTATTTATTATCCTTTCCCAATATGGACACCTCGCACTGATGTTAGTGGTGAGGACTGAGGGTCCTTGATTGCTGGGTCAGTGCACAAGCATCACATATTAATTGTTTGGCAGTTGTGGGATATCCACACCACATATTAACTGGTTGGCAAATACTTATTGGCTTGTAGTGCTGTGGGTAGAGTGAATTCATGTAGCTTGTTTACAGTTATCATTGAAGGTGTTTTGTACTCTAAATCAGCCATGCACTGAATACTCAGAGTTCAGATCACAATTGTTTTAATTCTTTTGTTAGCTTAGTTAGTCAGGGAAAGCAGGCAGCATGACAGCAGAGGAGTACGGAAAGCTGACAAGGAGCCAGCTGGCTGAGATGTGCTAGGCTAGGGGACAGGTGCATGGAAACCTGACTAAGGCAGACATGAGTGCAGCTTTGGTCGCAGCTGCATCAGAAAACAGCAATCAGGAGGATGATCAGACTGGCAGTCGACATGTACCACCCTCGGAGAATAGACAGCACAATCTTTCTGCAGAGGACTTAAAAATCCATCTGGAGCTAAAAAGACATGAGTTGGAGGCCAGGTATTTGGAAATAGAAGCAGCTGAGGGACTGAGATGTCTGCAGGCTGAGGAGAACGAGAAACTGCTCTGCCTGGAAGCTGAGGAAAAGGAGAGGCAGAGGCAGCATGAGTGGGAGATGCTGACTCTTCTCCAGAGTCATGGAGGTAATGGGGAAGGGAGTAACTGGACCCCAGCTGCACAACAGGTCAGTAAATTTCTTCTGCAGTTTAAAGAGGAGGATAATTTTGATAGTTTCATTCCCATGTTTGAGAGGGTATGTAAACAGTATGATGGTGACCAAAGGCTCTGGGTACAGTTCTTGACCCCCTAACTCCATGTTAAAGCTGTAACTGTGTTGTCTAAAGTGTCTGCTGTTGAATGTTTTAATTACACTGTTGTTAAGCATTGCTTGTTAGAATGCTTTAAGCTAACACCTGAAACTTATAGGAAAAAGTTTTGTGAGTATAGATGCAAGGCAGATGAAAATGTGTGCGAATATGTTGCTGAACTGAGCACTTATATTCATAGATGGGTGAGTGGATGCCAGGTCACCAATTTTGAAGGACTGGCAGACATTTTGGTGAGGGAACAAGCCCTAAGCACTTTGCCTGAGGACATGAGTATCTGGTTAGCTGATAGACAATGTGCTATTTCAGATGAGTTGGGGAAGAAGGAAGATCTATACCTAGCAAGCAGGGCATCCCTGCACAGGAAAGGGATCCCTAGTACTCTCATGGGTCTAAAGGAACCCATGGTGTGCAGCACAAACTGCCCCAACAGAATCTGCCAGTAGCAGGGGAAGCTACTAGTCCAGGTGCAAGTCTAGGACCTAGGGTTAAAGGTTTTGAATGCAACCAGTGGAGCCATGTGGCATACAGATGTCCACGGAGGCTAGGTGGGGAACAATAGGTGAGAGAGCCAGTAAGTGGGAAAGACAAAATGCCAGTAGTAGGTTGTCGTGACACAACAGAGGTACCAAACTACCATCCTGCAGATGTCCTGATAGGGAAGGATTTGGATGAGGCAGTACCATGTGCTTATGCAGTTACACGCAGTCAAGCTAGGAGACAAGCATGTGGGTCTGGTAGCCTGGGGGAGACCCATACCGACTGCATACTTGCAGCCAGGACTGGTGAGGTGGTTAATTCAGGGAGGGAGCTACTTTGTAGCAGTGAGATTGAATGTGAGCCACAGCTGCTTGTGGGTACTGATGTTCCCTTGCACAGAGTGACTGCAAGGGTAGAGGTGAGTAGTAGTACCCAAGGTGACAGTGAGGCACCACTGTCACAGGATGCCAGAATTCCTGTGGAAGGGGAGCTGGGAAGGGTTACAAAGAGAGAGTTGTGACAGGTTCAGCTCTCAGACCCTACATGGCAAGGCCTGAGGTAGGTAGTTAGTGAGGCACCTGATTCTCAAGGGAAGGGTGAATCTGTATACTGGGACAAAGGGTTACTGTATAGAGAGTGGACCCCTGAGGGAGGGCTAGAAAGTGAGAGAGTACAACAGTTAGTAGTGCCTAGAGCCTACCATCTGGTGCTTCTAGCCATAGCCCATGATATTCCCTTTGCAGGTCATATGGGCATAAAATGTACCAAAAGACACATTATGCAGACCTTCTATTGGCCTGGAATTCCCAGAGATGTAACAGGGTACTGCAGGACCTGTGAGCAGTGCCAAAAGGTAAGCAAGGCAGAAGACAAGGTGAGAGCTCCTTTGATGCCTTTGCCTGTGATTGAGGAGTCATTTCAGAGGGTAGCTATGGATATTGTGGGGCCTCTGAGTACATCAAGTTCCACAGGGGAAAAGTATATCCTAGTGGTAGTGGATTATGCTACACGTTACTCTGAGGCAGTGGCTCTGTCCTCCATCGAGGCAGAAAAGGTGGCAAAGGCTTTGTTACAGATTTTCATCAAGATAGGGTTCCCAAAAGGAATACTGACTGACAGAGGTGCCAATTTCATGTCAGACCTGCTGGCTTGTCTGTGGAAGTCCTATGGGATGAAGCACTTGAATACCACCCCCTACCATCCCCAGACTAATGGTCTTGTTGAGAGGTTAAGCTCTACAATCAAGTCCATGCTACAGGCATTTGCAGACCAGTTCAAGAGGGAGTGGGGCAAATATTTGCCCCATATGTTATTTGCTTACAGAGAGGTTCCCCAGGAATCCACAGGTTTTTCATCCTTTGAGTTGTTTTATAGGCATAGGGTACGGGGACCTCTAGATCTAATTCGAGATAAGTGGGAAGGTGAGTGTGAATCTCACAAGGAATCTGTTGTGGCATATGTCCTAAACCTCAGGACAAGGCTCAGGGAACTCATGGGTGTGGCCCAGGAGAACCTGACAGAAGCCCAACAACAGAAAAAGGTGTGGTATGACAAGAATGCTCGAGCTAGAGAGTATGCTGTGGGACAGCAGGTAATGAGTCTCATTCCTGTCAGACACAACAAGCTGCAAGCAGCTTGAGAGGGACCCTACAAGGTGTTAAGAATAGTAAATGATGTTAACTACATGGTGGAACTGCTAGGCAAAAGGCAGGGGCACAAACTGTACCATGTTAACATAATGAAACCTTACCATGAGATGGAGGCCCTTGTGCTTAGCATTTGCAGTGAATTGCAGGAGGAGTCCGAGGGAGATCTGATGACTGATCTCCTCAGTGAGGCTTGGACAGGCACCTCAGTGGAAGGGGTAGCAATGTCCCAGCAGCTATTTCCTAACCAGGTTTGAGAAATCCGAGCAGTGTTATAGGAGTTTGGGGACGTGGTCACTGGGAAGCCAGGGTGCACCCACCTGGTGCAGCACCAGGTGGATACAGGACTCCAAAGGCCTATGAGGCAGGCCCCTTATAGGGTGCCTGAGAGAGTCAAACAGACTCAGAGGAAGGCGATACAGGAGATGTTGGAACTAGTGGTGATTTAAGAGTCCAGCAGTCCCTGGGCATCCCCAGTGGTGCTGATGCCAAAGAAATATGGCAGCACCAGGTTCTTTGTGGACTATAGAAAATTAAATAATCACACAGAGTCAGATGCTTACCCCATTTCTAGGACAGATGAGGCCCTAGAGCAGCTGGGTAGGGCTAAGTATCTTACAACTATTGATATTACCAAGGGTTACTGGCAGATGCCCTTGACTCCGAGTGCTAGAGAGAAGTCAGCCTTTGTGACTCCTTTTGGCTTGTATGAGTTCACAAAGATGCCCTTTGGGATGAAAAATGCCCCAGCAACTTTCCACAGGATGGTAGATCATATCCTAACAGGAGCAGGGGGGTTTACTCTTGCTTACCTAGATGATATTGCCATCTACAGCTATTCCTGGTAAGAGCACCTTCAGCATGTCAGGAAGGTGCTTGGCTAGGTAGCTATGGCAGAGGCCTCCTACCTGGGACATAGAGTGGGGAGTGGTAAGATCATGCCAGAACTTGACAAAGTAGAAGCCATTCAGGCATGGCCTGCACCTGTTACCAAAAAGCAGGTGAGGGCATTCTTAGGAATAGCAGGGTACTACAGAGAGTTAATCCCCAATTATAGTACCATAGCTGCCTCCTCACAGACCTGACAAGGAAGAACCAGCCAGATAAGTTTGTGTGGACCACAGCATGTGAGCAGGCATTCCAGAAGCTTAAAGAAGCTTTGGGAGGACCCAGTGTTAGCCAATCCAGATTACAGCAAAGAATTTATTGTGCAGGTGGATGCTTCAAACCATGGGGTGAGGGCTGTACTTAGCCAGATTTATTCAGAGGGAGAAGAACACCCAGTGCTTTATCTCAGTCATAGGCTCCAACCCAGCAATGAATGCTATGCAGCTGTAGAAAAGGAATGTCTAGGACTACTGTGGACACTGCAGAACCTTCAGCCTTATCTGTATGGAAGAAAATTCACTGTAGTGACAGATCACAATCCCCTAACATGGTAAAACAAAGCCAGCAAGCAAAATGCCAAGTTGCTAAGATGGAGCCTAGGGTTGCAAGTATATGATATGTCAGTGCAGCATCACAGAGGGATTAGCAATGCCAACACAGATGGGCTCTCAAGACAGGGAATGGGGTAAGGTATACTCAGACAGACCTAACCCTCTCAAGAAACATTTCTCAAGGGTCACTTGAAAAACTAGCTTGAGTTCTCTGGTGGGGGGGGGTGTATAAAGATAGGTGAAGGCTGCCAGCCTAGCCAGATATAATTTTGTAGATAAGTCTGTCATTTGTAAATATTAATGTAAGCCACAGGCTTGTTCTTTTAAATGTGAAAAGACTGCATTGGATATTGAACTGCAAAAATGTAACAACAGTGCACTCTGCTGTAAGAAAGCTAAGTCAAGCATTTCATGACTGTCTTTGATGTTAAAATTTGGAGCCAATATGTCTAGAGGGAGGCATCCTGCCTATTGTTTTAAGGCCAGAGTCAATGGCTAGAATTTGCATGTATAAATGTCCTTTATTGCTCTGGTTTCTGATCAGGTGCAAAGAATGTAAATGTAGTTTCTGTTAGCCTGGGAACACCAAAGCAGTGTGAAGAATGATGTCATGTGAAGCAGCTCTGTGTTATCAGTTTAAAGAGAGAGGATCAGAGAGTTCTGAGCATTTGTCTTGAGGAGATCCAACATCACCAGCACTGTCTTGCTCTGTATCTAAGCAGGATTTTAGAACTGTTTATTCTCTTCGATATAGCTAGGAAATAAGATTAGACTAGGTTTTTTTCTTTGATATCAGAGCTTTTCTTCCATATTATTTTAAGTATTTCTCTGTGATCTCTGACCTCTTGACTGGCACTGTGTAGTAAGAAGTATTGTATTGTGTTTTTATTATTTATTATTAAATATTTGTAAACCTTTCAACTGTGGCTGTTGTGTTTGGAGATAATTTAAGCTGTAAGAGTGCATTGCATGTATATAGTGAGACTGTACCAAATCACTCCAAATAAGTCTTGACTGTTAGGTTGCACTTACCATTTGTATAATAATATTGCACAGTAATAATTGGACACCCTTTTAAGGGCCTTTGAGTAGTTGGTAAATATTAGCTGGGTGGTTGCAGTGATTTCTACTGTATAGTCTGGGTAAAAGGGGCACAGCTGGAGAACCTGTGCCAGCCTTCCCCAGGAGTGTCTGTGTGGTTGTATAAACTCTTATCTCAAAGTGTGTGTGTGTCAGCTACTTGGGCAAGGACACAAAACACTGTTTGGGCAGAGAGGGTGTTGGAGGTTTTAGCTTGCCCACTAGACTGAGATCTGGACCCTATAGCTGTGCCAGTGGGGAGTCTTATTGGGGACCTGGAGAGAAAGGGAGAAACCAGCCCCAGACTGACTGTGATCTCTGTGTGCTCTTAAGGGAAATTGTACTTTACTGTGTGTGCATTTATTATCCTTTCCCAATATGGATGCCCATCACTGGTGTTAGTGGTGTGGATTGAGGCTCCTTGATTGCTGGCACAGTGCATAGGTGTCACAGACAGTATGCAGCATTTTGTCTTCATCCATGGCTCTAGTGGTATTCTTGAAGAAGTCGACCAGATTTAGTAGGAATGACCTTCCCTTGGAGAAATTGAACTGGGATGGGTCCAGTATTTGAAGATTTCCTATGTCTTTATGAAGCCCATGATAATTGTTTCCATGGTGTTGCATTTAAGACTAGTTAAACATATGAGTCTGTAACTCTCTGAGACTGTTGATGGTGGTTCTTTGTGTAGAGAGATGGCTGTAATAGTCCTCCATTCTATAGGAATAAAGCCCATCTAGTGGTCGTAGTTGAATAGAAATTCTAATGGACCTGACAGGTCATTTTTCAAGCTATTTAGGAGGCATCTTGGAATATTATCAGGACTTACTGATGTAGTGCTTTAGCTTTGAAGAGGACATGTTCTTTAGCCATAAATAAGGGATAAATTGCACAGGGTAATTCTTTAGGGGAAACTATGGGTGATGAGGGGGTGAAAATAGGGCTGATTTTATCATCCAGCAAATTTACTATATCCCCCCCCCCCGTTCAGTATAGGGAGTCCATTTACTATTAGCTCAGCACATTGCTGGGTGTACCCTTTAAGGTTGTGTACATAACTGAAAAATGCCTTATAGTTATCCTTAGCCTCAGAGACTATTTTTGCCTCAAAGTTGGCTTTGGTGGACTTGATTAGTCCCCTGATTTGCTTGTTGAGATTGATGAGGGATTTTTTTTGTCAAATGGGCATAGCCCTTCCTATTTTTATAGATAATTTTGTTGTATAACTTATTTATACTGGGGGGGCTTGTTTTTGGAGTTTGTCCTAATCCCTTATAAGCCTAGCTATATAACCCAAATGTGAACCACAAATTTGATTTATATAGGGGATTATTTATTGATTGCCTCTGGACATCAGAGACATAAGCACCAGATAAGGGGTGAATTCCATTTACCCATCCATTTGTACAAGTTTTGCTGAAATAGGGATAGGGAAGAACTCTAACATGGATGGGGAGACTGATCCATAGAATGGGAATTCTCTGAGAAGCATATCTATTTCTTCACTGTGTTCTAGTTGTGTTGCAAGCAAAATGTAGTTATTTTAATCAAGTAGCTCTGATACTGTTTGTTTTATGGAAGGGCAAATGGTTCATCAGAATAGGATCCAAGATGCTTTGTATGCCAGGTTAAGATAACCTGTGAGAAGTCTGTATTATACTGAGTAAACAGACAATCAGTGTAGGACATTATGTTTACTCCGTGTATTATTTTTCCAAGCAACTATTGTAGACATTCCAGCTACTGCATGTGTCTGGTCAAGTGCATACAGAAGGGGCATTATACTCTATGATGGATCTGATGAGGGCCAAATACAGTTGTATGATGACATCTCTGGACCTAGATGTCATGCCTTTGTTTACAAGTTGTGCAGCACAGAAGGATTTTCTTACTACCTTGGGCACTTGTTGGTTGAAGGCTAGGTTTCTTTCTACATGAGTTCTCAGATCCCTGACATGTGAATCAACTTTTAGGGGAATTGTATTGATGGTGTAGTTATCCAGGGTGGTTGAGGTCCCAAAAGGATCTATAATGCATTTCATGCTATTGAGCTCTAAGCTATAGCTTTGGCACCAAGCATTTGACTTTGTTCTTGTCTTGTGGGGATACAATGTCTGCTCCCAGCTTGATATCATTTGTGACCTTGGTTAGCCAGAGGCATTTGACATTGGCTTTGACATTTGAGAAGTAGATGCCATAGAGGAGAGGTCTTAACACAGAGCCCTGGGAAGCTCAACTGGTGACTAGTCTCTTTGTGTAGGTGGCCTCACTTATTCTAACCTTCTGAGTCCTTATCTATTAGCCAACTATTTATCTAAGCTGCATATTGTAAAGGGGTTTATACCTAGTTCTGTAAGTTTGTTTGACAATGCCCAAGTGAGGTATTGTATCAAATACTTTGGCCAAGTCTAAGTAGGCAGTATGCACTGTTTTTCTGATCATCCATTGCCTTAATGACTTTTTTAAAGAAGCCCACCAGACTCAGTAAGCGTGACATTCCTTTGACAAAGCTAAACTGGGATGGAGCCAGTGTCTGGGGGGTCTCCTATATCCTTGTTGATAATTTCCATAATAGTTATTGCCATGACTTTGCAAATAAGTCTAGTTAGACTAACGGGCCTGTCATTTCCAGGATCTGTTGAAGGTCCTCCTTTCTGAAGGAGGATGGTTGTCATAGTCCTCCATTCATGTGGCACAAATCCTGTTTTAAGTGAACTCAGTGAATTCAAGTACATGATATGGTTATCCTGGGTCACAGATGAGGGCCTACATCTAGAAAGAATATGTTACTGGACTTTACCTAAGGTTCACTGGACATGTAGCAGCTCAAGCATGTCATACTGTTTGACCAATCTTGAGGTATGTGTACCTTTTATGTTGATTGGTAACACTTCCACCTCTTGTCCCTTCTTGTGTGGCAGCTGGTCTTAATGTGTAGAAAGCATCATATCCTTGCATTGGCTGGGTGTTTTCCAGAGCTTTAAACCATATCTCAATAACTACAATGATTTCAAGACTTCCCGGGATGAGGAACATTTTTAGGGAGTGGAGCTTCTTGTTAAGACTGCTAGCATTGAGCAGTAGCATTTTTTTTTATTTTCTTGAGTAGAATTTACTATGTCAAAAGGTTTAGCAGATTAGCGTTGCTTAAAAAGGCACTGTAGGTCTGAATACTGTTTTGGCCAAGATCTGAAATACTAATAGGAAAAGGTGCAGAATGACCCCGGCAGAGCAGCAGAGTCTGTCGATCATGTCCTCCCAAGCCGATAAATATTGGACCCCCTTAGAGTAACACCAATAACTAATCCATACCTCTCAACCCTTTAGCTGAAGAAACCTGGGCAAAGCCTCAAATAATGATGGGACAAAGGGTCAAAATAGGGGTAGATTTTAAATATTGCCCCAATAAATGTAGAAAGTTGTGAGAATAACAGGATTTGTGTTACTATGCATCTGTGAATGATATGAAGTATCCTCAGTGATTTGCCAGAAATCAGAGATTTTGTGAGGAGCATACCAAAACTATGAGGCAAAACTTTGGAAATTCTGTGAAAATCTACACAGCTGAGAGGTATGAAGTATGCCAATTGTTAAAGTAAATCATCTTTTGTTCATAATGTGGCATCATCCTTGAAGAAGGTCGAATGCTATTCAATGCTAGACTCATTCCTGCCTGGGACACATGATCTGAAAGGTCTATCATGTCACTCCTTATATAGATCAGGCAGGTACATCTCAGGCTTGACACCCATATGGACTATGACAGAATCATACTGGTACTTGTGGTTCAATGTATTGAGTGCAAGTGGGATCTGGAAGATCCTTGCTCATGATAGGCAACTGACCATGACTGCTCCTTGCACAGCTTGGTGAGAGTGGCATTAGTGTGTGGAACAACAGAGTCTGCATTGACCAATATAATGAGTTGTGTGGTAGTCTGACCTAAGAGATTGGAGATTGAGACATTATGAGATGTGGTTGTATTTGCCCAGTGGAGTGTTGTCTCTGTAGAGTGTTTGGAATGTTGTCAAGAACAACATATGGGAGGCCTTTGAGATTTGGTGGACTGCATTTAAGAGCTTCAGCATATGTGATTTTCTGTGTCTGATCCATAGTAGATGTAGTTTTTGTGTTCCTGGTAACCTGTTTGGAGATATCAGTGTCTGCATGTAATAGCAATAGAAGCTTTATACTGAAAATAACAACTTTAAGGGGCCTGGGATTATACAGGGCACTGCAAAACATGGCTGCAACAGCTCAGCACAAGTTATAGGAGATGTGCTAGAGAGGAACACAATCAATAAAGAATAACAATGTGGTATAAGTGTTCATCGGCTCAGATCCTGCAGCAATTCATAATTCTCTCTGTATTGTCAGTGATACTACAAGACTAAAGTCCCTGACTAAGGAAAACGCAAACAGTAAAAATGCAGTATACATGGAATAAATGAGACTTGGATCCTGCAGCAATTCACAATTCTCACACTGTTGTGAATATACTATAAGACTAAGGTCTCCAGGCCAAGTAAAATACAAGCAGAACAAAAAAAAAAAAAAAAAAAAAGGAAATGCACATCCTGGAACAATTCACAATATCCTCCCACTATCATGAGTGATACTACAAGACTAAGCCCCCCACACCAAATAAAATGCAAACAGTAAACGTGCAGTAGAAATGTAATAAATAAGACTCAGATCCTGCAGCAATTCACAATTCTCTCACTATTGTGAATGATACTACAAGACTAAGGTCCCCAGACCAAGAAATGGAATGCAGAAAAGTGCAGTAGAAATGTAATAAATGAAGCTCAGAAAATACAAACATTAAACATTTAGTACAACTGAAATAAATGAGGCTCATATTTATTTACCTCATTATTTATTGACATTTGATTTTCCAGGTAAGTCCAACTGGGTAGAAGCACATTTTCAGTGGAGGCCCAAGGAGAAAAGCTTCAAATTATTACAAAACACTTTAAGAAGAATAATTTTACAATCTTTAAATATAAAACAAAAACATCTGCTGTTTAAATAATTATAACAAATTAGATAAAGTATAAAAACATCAGTTAAGAACTGATACAAGGTACATGACATTCATTTAATATTTAGAGAAATTTTAGGCAGTTTGTTGAGAAATTCAAGGTAAGTTAGTCTAATACAAATAGGAACTGCAATATGAAGTGAGGGGAAAACAGGCTTATAGTAGATTTAGAGAGAAAGTTGGGGAAGAGAAGTAGATAGCAGTAAGGAATTAAGTGAAGAAGGGAGAGTAAGGAGAAATAAGGAACGAAAAGGCACATTTAGGGATATATTTTACCTTGGTTTTGAACAAGAGCAAAGCCAGATTTTAGCTAGGAAGTCTTTCAGAGTGGTTTTAAAAGATGGGAGGAGGGATCTGATACAAATCCTGTAGTAACTCACAATTCTCCCACTACTTTGGGGGGGGGTATTACAAAAATAAGGTACACGCAAAAAATGCAAAAAGGCGAATTTTGGTTTAAAATAAGGAAATATGCAGAAAAAATACAATACAGAATTCAGATTAACACTCTGGAAATTTCACTGTGCACTAATTGAAATGACAGATATTAACTAAGATAAGCTCTGTTTGAAGTTTGTTGATATTGAGGGGCTTTTACCCATTTTGCAGTCCTTTTCAAATATTAACTAGAGGTCCTGGTTTTGTCATTTTTGAAATTAGAGAGGTAAATCAGAAGTAGGAGTTAACCAGCATAGGCCCTTGAGGAACATAAATTACCTTAGCACTATTTGCAGAGGCACCTGCTAAACATGGGTTACGACTTGCAGCTAATTGGCAATCCATCTTCTATGTATAAGGATAATAGCTCCCTTGTAAATTTTGCATGAGGTACTATATCAAAGTCTTTAGCTGTATGCCTTAATAGCACACAGGGTCAGGGTGGGATGATACTAGACACCAAGGATTATTCTGTATAACCTGCCTGAAAAGCACTTAAATACAACATGGGTCAGAGGAAACACTGGACACCGGGAGTACTGTGCACATCATGCCTGAAAGTTATGTAAATGTAGCATGTGTGGAGGGGACCATTAGACAACAGGGAACATTCTTTTATATCTCATGTCTTAATGGCCCATAAATATAATGGGGATGGGGGAACCAGTAGACACCAGTGCCAACTCAGAAGATGTGGGTTGGGAGGAGACATAGGACACCAGGATTCTCTATTTGCCATATCTGAAATGCATGCACTAAAAAAGACTTGGTGTGTGGAACCACTATACAGCAAGGATGCATATGTGCCCTGAAAGGCACTAAAAGGGATTTCAGCCTTTTGCCCTTCCAGTTCTACATGCCACCACTATACACTACAGCTATAGCATATGAAATAAATAAGTGATAGTGAAAAAAATAAAAAAAAACATGAAATATGTGTGGGGGCTTGAATCCTGCATCCCTGGCATGTGAAAACAAAAAAAAAAACATGAAATATGTATGGGGGCTTGAATCCTGCATCCCTGGCATGTAAAAGCCCAGCATTAACTCACTTTATTGAATGATTATTTGTGCAGGAATTTATGTATATATATATATATATATATATATATATATATATATATATATATATATATATATATACACACACACACACACACACACACACACACACACACACACACACACATTGTGATGTCCCTCCTCTGGGCCCGTAATCAAGGAGCTTCAATCCTCACCAATGGTACTGGTGGGGGACATTCATGTGGAACAAAAATAGATACACATAGTATTTCCAGATGAAGCTCTCTGCACCAAGCACAATTTCCCATAAGAGCACACAGGGAACACACTCAGTCCAGGGGCTGGGTTAACCTCTCTCTCTCTCCAGGCCCCCAATAAGAATCCCTGCTGGCACAGCTGTAGAGTTGAGTCCTCAGCAGAGTGTTCCAAACCAAGTCCTCCAACACCCTCTCTGTAAAACTAGTGCTCTGTGTCCCTGCTCCAAGTAGCTGACAGACACTCTGTTTCAGACTTGATTTTCACATACATATACACACACACACACACACACACACACACACACACACACACACACACACCTGGGAAAGGCTGGCAGAGATTCGCAAGCATTGCCCCCTCTGCCCAGACTATATGGTATGTACTGTCACCAGGGCACTCCAAAGCCATCTACTCTAAGGCTCTTACAAGGGTACCAAATTATACTCAGTAAAATTAATGCTAACACAAATGGTAGTGTTTGACCAATGCAATAAGGCTTTCAGGAGTGGCCATAGTGTCATCAAATAAATATAAGTACTCTCAAAGTTTAGAATATTCTCTACAAGACTGATAACAATGAAAAATTTAAATATATGTCATAATAAGTAATAAAAGAACATGAAAATACTAAACATCTATTTACAATAAACACCGTTAAAATAACAGGAAATATTAAAAATAACACAGATGGATAGATTCACACAGATACAGAAACACAGCACTTAACTAATCCCACTTTATTTTTGTGACTGATCTAAAGAATTACTGTTCCCTGGTTACTTACTAAAGCAAGGGAAGATGAAGTGGGTGAGTGGTCTTCCTTCTCTGTCACATTTCAAAAACAGACTGCCCTGAGACTTCTATCTCATCTAGCATTAAAATGTAATTTCAGTGCTAGATTACAGAAGGACGTCACATACATCTGGTCATCTGACTCTGGTTCCCGCACTACCCCTTTACTAGAAAATGAACCAGAATCTAGCACATACATGTTACCATGCACACAGATAGAGCTTTGTTGAAATGTGTTATAGCATCTGGAAGCTATAAAGCCATTTCAAAACTTTCACACTTCCAGGGTAGCAATTAGTTCACCCCTAAGGACAATACAGTAGGATTCCTAGTCCTGGTTTTCACAGACATTTAATCTCTGGCTGCAATCATAACTGTAAGATACAAGCTTTATGGCCTAAACCAGGTAATTTAATTTAAGATTATTTTACAAAGTTAGCTGGACTGAGATTAACCTCTTCTCTTCCAGTTTCCTCTCTTACAATTTTATTTTATCATTTGTTGACCGGGAAAGTCCGACTAGGTTCCACAGAGCCTGATTTCAGCTGAGGCCCGGGGAGAAATGCTCCAGATGCATGTCTTTGGAATGTGGGAGGAAACCGGAGTACCCGGAGGAAACCCACGCGAACACAGAGAGAACATGCAAACTCCACACAGAAGGCACCCCAGCCGAGAATCGAACAGGAGAACCTCTTGCTGTGAGGTGACAACGTTAACCACTGCACCACTGCGCCGCCCATTTCAACGGTTATATTATAGTCTGACATACAGGTGTATTTTTTTCTGTCTAGCAGGACCCACTGTTGGTACATTTTTTAACACAAGCAGTTTTAAAATACAGTTTCAGCACAAACATCTGTAAAATTCAGTTTGATATACTAATGACATAAAATTCTTTACAAAACTCCAGCTAGTTATGCTGGCATACCTTATGCATCTACTGTCCTATACTAAATGAAGACCAAGACCATGGTGGAATCCCAACAAGTATGCACTGAAAATAAAGTGGACTAACTGTCAAAGAGTATGATGAAAGAAAAATGCTGGAAAAGCTATGTAGTAAAACAGAAAAGTAGCAAATTGCCACAGTTCCCACAATGACCATGTTGAATTACACATATATTATATTGTTATTATGTTTTTAGATTGTTTATTTGCATCTAAAATATGACCTGTCCCAAAAAAGTCAAACAAATATTAGATATGTTTGTATTTTCAGTCTGCTGCTGGCCTTGAAATGTATGAGGGACCATTAGACATAAAGATAACCTAAACTTAGTTTCTTTTTTTTCCCTTGTTAGGGCCTACAAGTATGCTATATGATAAAGACCTGTTATTATAGGTGTTTACTCACTTCTTAGCATATCATCAGCAGCATTACTTGCAGATTAGGAGTTGATCAATGACACATATTTCACCCCATCCTTAGCTACCTTACTGGTGTGTCATTTTGAATATAATTATTTAGATTTGCGTATTCAAGACAATTTTCATGTCATACAGTTCTAAAGATGCAAGGATGAATCGGTCCATTATGTTAAGGCAATAATGAAATTAATGAAGATGTTGATGATGATAATATAATAAAAGTAAGAAAATATTTAACCTAGTTCAAGTAAAGCTCATGGTTGTTTCTATACTAACTAGAACATATGTCCAGGGAATGGGTAAACTTATAAATGTGCAGAGAAAATGTAAGTTAACAGTCGTACTTCCTGTGATTCAAGTATTATACAATATGCTGAAAGAATTACGATAGATAACAGTATCATCTGGAAGAATGTAGAAAAGATTACCAGCATTCATTGATGCCATCATCCTCTGCCTCCTTTTTCACATTTTTTCATGAGACCAGGGTGTCACATCAGCATGAGTCAATGTGACCAAATCAATTAGAACCAATATTATTATTATGTATAAATTAATAAAATGAAGTAAAAAAGCATCTGTTTTATCCACTCAGTACCAGTAATCATACATGATATGGTAGAATATATGAATGAAAATTGAGTACCTTTTTGAACAAATGGTGGTGGAAAGCATTCAAGTTTGACTTGCTTTTGTACAGCTTCACCTCATATTTAAATAAATTAGTACATTTTAGATAAGCTAAACAAATTAACAAATCTTTTTTTCTCAATTTTTTTTTTATTTTTCAAATACATTTGAATGAATTACATATGACCTGTCACAAAAAAGACAAACAAATATTAGATAAGTTTGTATCTTAAATAATTGTGTATGCTATTTACATTAGCCTGACACTATAACAGATCTTAACGTATGCAGTTACTTTATAAGTATGTGCAATCCATTATCAGAGTGTCTGATCAATTATTGTATAGTGTCAATCAACAATAAGACTTTTCCCCAAGGATTGTTGATAAATGGCTTTGGATAAATTCTTAGTTATTTAATTTTAATTTCCAATAATGCTGTGGTCTTCAGTAGGCTGTAGAAGTTTTCCAAAGTTGGTATTGTGTTTGTATTCTATCATCTTAGGTTCATAGGTTCATAGGTTCGTACTAGGCTATCTGCCCTAAGGCATTTATAAGCCTAGCCAGAGTGTATGTGGCTTACACCACACCTCTGGATGAGAATACTACGCCCTTTTAGGGTTTAGTTTACTATGCCTCTGTCTAGTAGTGACACAGAGATGACCCCCGGGGTAAACCTACGATCTCCCATCCACTCGTCGAGATTTCTCTTGAATAGAGTCAGTGAGGGGCTCTGCCAAACATGGACTGGGATTCTGTTCCAGAGTGTAGGGAGCCTCTGGGTTAAGAATCTGTCCCTCCAGCATGTCCTATTTATTTCTGTGTTGAGGTTTAAGTCACTTGTTCTCGTGGCTCAGATGGATTTGGATTTTCTGAGGTGGAGCATGTCCCTTAATTCAGGATTGGACATGGCCTTGTATGTCAGGCACAGATCACCTCTGAGTAGGCGGTATGCGACTGAATAGAGCTGGAGTTTTTTCAGCTGGGCAGCATATGACATATGTTTAAGACCCTTTATCCTCTTGGTGAGGAACTTTTGGGGTCTTTCCAACTGCTGCAGGTGTCGGGTGAGATACATCCCAAATGGGGCATTGTACTCAATCATTGGCCTGATAAGAGAAGAGTACAGGGGCACAATGACCTCTCTTGATCTAGATGTGAAACCCTTCATGATAAGGTGGGCAATAGAGGTCTTCCTAACCACTTTGGCAATGTGAGTGTCAAGTGGGAGGTTACTGTCAACCTGGGTCCCTAGGTCCCTGATTACCTCTTCCGTACTTAATGGATTACCGCCTATGTGGTAATTTGTCGGTACCTTGTTTTTCCCAAAGGGTATGACTATACATTTTTTGGCGTTCAGCTTAAGGCCATGGCTCTGGCACCAATTATCCATTTCTATGAGGCCTCTTTGAAGAATGTTTGTGTCCGCTGGAGTATCAATTATGGCGCCCAGTTTGCAGTCATCTGCGAACTTTGTCAGCCACAATCCTCCTGAAGACACTGGAGAGTTTGCCTGTACCTCGGAAAAATAAATGCCGAACAAGAGGGGTCCCAGGACTGAGCCCTGTGGGACACCGCTTGTGACTGGCTTAGAGTCTGACATAGCTCCAGCAACTCTGACCCTGTGGGTTCTGTCCTTGAGCCAGTTTGAAACCCATCTTGTGACATATGGGTTTACATTTAAGCTGGTGAGTTTGTCTATGATGCCCAAGTGGGGTATTTTGTCAAAGGCTTTTGCAAGGTCAAGGTAGGCTGTGTGAACTGCCTTACCCTCATCAATGGCCTTAGTGACTGTTTCAAAAAAGTCGACCAAGTTCAAAAGGCAGTATCTGCCCTTGACAAAGCCAAATTGAGTAGGATCCAATGTCTTTAGGTCCCCAATGTCTTTGTTTATGAGTTCCATAATGATCCTCTCCATAGCTTTGCAGACCAGGCTCGTCAAGCTTATGGGACGGTAATTTCCAGGGTCCGTAGAAGCACCGCCTTTGTGAAGTGGGACCACTGTTGCCATATGCCACTCTTTGGGTACGTATCCTGTAGTAAGGCTAAGATTAAACAGCAGCCTTATGTGTGGGTTTAGTTCCTCTTGGAGTTCATGTAGCACACAGCCTGGGACACCATCCGGTCCCATTGATGCTGTGTTTTTAGCTTTAGAGAGGGCGGCTCTCACCTGGGCATCTGAGATGTTAGGGAGGCTACACTCTGCTGGGATAGTTATTTCTCCTTTTGGGGGGGGGAGGAGAAATTTGCACTGAACCTGTCTGCCAGAATGTTGGCAATGTCAGTGGGTTCAGTGTATTTTGTGTCATTTTGGACTAACTCTGAGCATATCTGGGAGTTTCCACCCAGGTTTCTAACATAGCTAAAGAAGGCCTTGTGATTGTCTTTTGTGTCTTTTGCGATTTTTCTCTCAAAGTTGGCCTTGGATGATTTTATGAGTGATCATAGTTTTTTGCTAGTACTGATCAGAGACGCCTTCCCTTTTACGGATTTTGCTCTGTCATGTAGTAGCTTCCTCTTCCTGTTGTAAAGTTTGTTTATGGCTGGGGTCCACCAGACCGGGCGCCTGCCTTTGGGGGAATGGGTCTTGGTTTTATTTGGGATTGCATGATCCATGCATTCTTGAAGGTGCCTATAGAAGGCATTTGCAAAGGATTCAGCAGTGTGGGTTGTGGTTTCCACTGGCCCAGGGGCCTTGAAGGATACCACTTCAGTCTTGAGAAGTGTGAAGTTTGCTTTTGAGAAGTTCTTCACTGTGGTCTTTTGGGCAGGGGGTGGGGGGGGGGATGTGGATTTCCAGTGAGATTAATTTATGGTCTGATCTTACCAAAGAGGGATATACTTCCGTGTGGAGCATTTTGTCCCCATGTTTGTGATGATCAGGTCTAGTATATTGTCTCCTCTTGTGGGAATGGTGACTAGTTGTTCCATTGCATTTGAGTTTATGAATTCTAGGAACCTTTGGGCTAGGGTGTTGGGGCTTGAGTAATGTTCCCAGTCTATGTTTGGGTAGTTGAAGTCTCCCAAAATGATGGTATTTGGAGAGACATTCATACTCTCCAGTGTCTTCAGGAAGGCTGTGTGGGGTTCCTGAGTTTGAGAGGGTGGTCTGTAGCATGCTACAAACTGTAAGGCAGTTTTGCCTATGGTTAGTTGCACCTGGATAGTCTCCGATGCTTCATGCATTGCCACTAACCTGGAGGTGTGGGTATCTTTGATGAAAATGGATACTCCCCCTCCTTTTGTGGTTCAGTCCAAGTTTTGGGGCCGGAAAGCATGATATGAGGTAAAATCTGATAGTGCTGGGGTGCTCTCAGGAGCCTTGAACCAGGTTTCAGTCACTGCACAGACATTGATGTTCTCCATACTGAGGAGGGCTTCGAGGGCGTGCATCTTGAGGTTTAGACTTCTGGCATTGAGCAGCATTACCCTTAGTTTTTTCCACTTGTGTTTTCTAGGGAGGTAGGTTTGTCATTTGAGCCTTGCCTAAAAAAGGCACTATGGGGGTGGCAAGAGCCTTGGCCAATATCCGGAAGCCCAGGGGTGACAGGTGCAAGCCATCCCTTGCGAAGCAGCGTGGCTTGTCAAGCATGTCATTGCAAGCAGACAGACATTGGATCCCCTTAGAATGACACCAGTAATTAAGCCAATTGTTAAAACTGATAATTTTGTCTTTGTACTGTGGCATCATTCTTGGTGAGGGTAAGATGCTGCTCAGGGTCAGGGTCATACCAGCCTGGGCTACATAATCAGAGAGCTCCTCTATGTCTCTTTTCATGTAGTCCAGGGAGGTACATCTCAGGTCGTTCACACCGGCATGTACAATGACTGAGTCATATTTGTACTTGCTGTGGAGTGACCTGAGTGCTTGTGTTATGTGGCGGATTCTAGCTCCTGACAGGCAGCTTACTGTGACCTTTTCCTTGTTCAGTCTGGTGAGCGGGACGTCAGTGTGTCTGACTATGGAGTCACCTATTACAAGTGTGTCTGGCAGGTTGTTTGGCATTAAGGGCTGTGACTGTTTTAGCACACTGACTTTGTGAATTATGTGTTGCATGTGCTATGTCTTGAGGTGGTGGTTGCTTGGGTGTCTGCTTTGGAGGCCTCTGTTGTTTTGGTAGATTTTTAATCAGCGCCTCCGAGTATGTTTTTGTGTGTTTATATGTTTGGTTTGCTGTTGTGATAGTTCTATGTGAGAATGGGTTTGTGGTGTGTGTGGTTAACTTCTCCTCCTGACTGGTCTTGCCAGTACTGAATTGAGAGAGCTCAGCCTCCAGTTTGGCTATATAGTTGCATCTCTCACATATATTTGTATTTGTTGGGAGGAGGAGAGGGTTGTCTGTGTACATGAGGCAATTGTAACATTGCCTCAAGATTCCCAGATTCACCAGCCGAACAGGAGAGGATGCCAACAACTGACCCTTCGACATGCTAGAAATAGTGAAAAAGATTGCTGTGTAACTGAGTCAGAAAGGACCTATAGGGAGATGTGTACTCAACAGAATTTAGGTGAATGAAGTACTTTCTTTTGTTTAAGAGTGCTTTACCTGTATAAAAATGCTTTAGGAGCAAGTGCTGAGCTTTTCAGATAGAGTATAGTCTGTTTAGATTGCAAGTAGAACAGTTCTAAGGGAAAAATTGAAGAGCAGACTTGGCGGAGCCAGAAAAAATTTAACCAAGTTTAACCTTGTTTAACTGGCGCTGCGCTATGCGCACGACCATGCAAAGCCGTGCAAAGGCGGATTTTAAGCAGTGAACTACAAAAGAGCTAGGAATGGTCCCAAACAACCAATTACTACAGCTTCTTGTGCTGAGGTCACTTCCCCCAAGGACAGGTAGGCTGCTCAAGGCTCCCCACTCCCACTGGTGTGCAAAGAAACTTCCTTCTATCCAAGTAAGGTAATGGACAACACAGGAACTACACCACAGCCCAGAATACAGCAATGCCTGTAATACTGGTCTAAACAAGTCGAGAAAGGCGGGAAAACAAGGATTATTTTTTTGTTTTTTTTGTAGAAATACACAGAAAATGCAGAGGCAGTGATAAATTAGTTACACAGGCTAGCACACTTTAGTGGGCAGCCTCCACAGTTAAATTAAACAAACAAACAAGCAAACTTTCGATTAAATTCGACTAAATGTAACTTTAAGTGCAGATTTAAAAATAAATGCAGTAATCAGAAAAAAAACAGTTCAGGCTAGTTTAAAGTAATCAACAGAAGCTATTTCCAGTGAAAAAAAACAAATATACTTAAATCCAGAAGGCAGTCGCTTTTTCGAGTTCCTTGCTGCTAGGACCACTCTGTAAACCCACATGGAGCTTGTCTGAGCAGTATAGCCAGAAAAAAATGCCCAGAGGCGGTTTTTAAGCAGTGAACTGCAAAAGAGCTCGGAATGGTCCCAAACAACCAATTACTACAGCTTCTTGTGCTGAGATCACTTCCCCCAAGGACAGATGGGCTGCTCAAGGCTCCCCACTCCCACTGGTGAGCAAAGAAACTTCCTTCTATCCAAGTAAGGTAATGGACAACACAGGAACTACACCACAGCCCAGAATACAACAATGCCTGTATACTGGTCTAAACTAGTCGAGAAAGGCGGGAAAACAAGGATTATTTTTTTGTTTTTTTGTTTTTTTGTAGAAATACACAGAAAATGCAGAGACAGTGATAAATTAGTTACACAGGCTAGCACACTTTAGTGGGCAGCCTCCACAGTTAAATTAAACAAACAAACAAACAAGCAAACTTTCGATTAAATTCGACTAAATGTAACTTTAAGTGCAGATTTAAAAATAAATGCAGTAATCAGAAAAAAAAACAGTTCAGGCTGGTTTAAAGTAAGCAACAGAAGCTATTTTCAGTGAAAAAAAGCAAATATACTTAAATCCAGAAGGTAGTCGCTTTTTCGAGTTCCTTGCTGCTAGGACCACTCTGTAAACCCACGTGGAGCTTGTCTGAGCAGTATAGCTCTCCTTGAAATTGCAAGAATAGTCCATGCTAGATAATGTTTGACCTATTCAAATAAGGACCTTCATTCACATTTAATAATACAAGAGCTTTAGTTAAATAAAATGATTAATTAAATAAAGCTTGTGAAAAGTATTAATACAATTCCAAAATGTTTTAATTTTAACACAATCAAATAAAATGTGGTTCCAATCTGCATTGTGTAATTGCTCACATCTCCAACATATTCCTTTTATGGAAGAACTAATTTTACTGACTCTGTCTGGGGTTAAGAATGCTCTGTGCAAGCATTTCCAATTAAAAACTTTCCAGTTTTGTGTAAAGGATGTATATTTTATCGATAATAAAATATTTGTTTTAATATCTTCAGTTAACTGTATTGAGTTTCCTTTTGTTATATATTTCCAATATGAGGTTTTGGGTGTTGTTTTATAGTTTATCAATATTTTGTAAAATTTTGAAATACTGTTTCCTATGTCAAAGTCATTATATATGATTTCATATATGTATTTCATAAATTTAGGTATTTATTTAAATGAAGAATTGTTAATTAGTTCTACTTAAATCTTGTGAATATGACAGAATACTCTGTTAAGTTAGCCAGTCCTGTTGTGGAATTTTGTATGTTGTTTTTATTACTTGCATATTTAAAACTTTTAGTTCTTTGATACATTGGAGCCACCAAAAATAATTTTTGTTCCCAGGAATTAATAAATTCTCTATATATTTTAAGTGGAAAGTTCTTTGCGACTATAAATGGTGTTAAAAGATCAAACCAGATTTTTAAATCTATATTTGCATTAATAATTTTCTTAAACGAGTCAATGTAATAATTAATCATATGAGTTTTAGTGGGTTTAGTTATGTTATATTGCATACTAATACATAATATGTGTCATGGCAAATTGTTTTTATCTGTTATTTGAAATTTTGTTTTCTAAAGCAAATTCATTTATTGATATTACAGTTATTAATTCTTTTCAATTTGCAGAGTAATTTGGACTTATTCAATATGATCTTGTTTTAGTTATTGATGCCTTTATATATATTTCTATATCAGGAAAGTTTAATCTCCCTGTTTCCATGGTCAGATATGATGTATTAAATCTATTCTGTTTCTTTTTGGAAAACATAAACATTTTATTAGGCATGAATTTATTTCTTTAAATATATTCCTTTCTGGTAACCGTTGTATTGTCAAGGCTATATATAGGATCTTGGGTAATAAAACCATTTTTATTAACTGTAGACTATCTTCAAATGATAATATTATTTTGTTTCATTTTTCCACAGAGATTTCAATTGTATTGATAATATTATTGTGGTGTTTTTGAGAATAATTCAATATTATGCTTGCATAACTCAATTCCTAGATATTTTAAGGTAGATTCTTGTTTCCCTATGATGTGATCCCCCTTACACTGCAGTTCTTGTTTTAATTTAAAAATAAAAATGTTGATTTTGATTTATTTAAATGGAGTCCTGAAGTCATGTGACATTTGTCAATTCATATATCTGATTCTTCTAATGTCTTGTTTGTATAGATAATGTTAGTAATATGCCATCAGCAAATAGCATTACTTTAGAATTGTATTGTTCATAAACATCTATTCCTTTGATTTTTATATTGTTATGAATTGAATCTGCCAATATTTCAATATATATATATATATATTTTTATTTATATATATATATATATATATATATATATATATATATATATATATATATATATATGTGTATATATATATATATATATATATATATATATATATATATATATATATATATTCTTTAGGAGATGAACAAAGGATGCAGTACATTCAAATAGCATTAGGATATTGAATAGATAGTCCCAATTTAGGGAATCAAATGCTTTCTCTATATCTAAGCCAATTATGAGTGTTTCCTTATTTTCTTTATTAACATAATCTATAAAATAAATTATCCTTTTAATATTGTCATGTGTGTGTCTATGATATATAAATCCAGTTTAATCATTATTTATTGTTTTGGATAGTGGTATTTTCATTCTGTTAGTTAATATTGTCATAAATATCTTATAGTCATTATTTAATAATGATATAGGTCTACATGAGGTACAGAGATTTGGGGATTTGTTTTCCTTTAGGATTTTAAACAATACTGGAAAGATTTTAATTGGAAATGCTTGCATTCTTAATCCCATAAAGAATCAGTAAAATTAGTTGGTATTAAAGCTTGGTATTTCTAATAGAGTGTTATGGAACAGGGATAGTATCATTGAAGGAAAAAGTTTATATATTCCCATAATTATGCTATCTATACCTGGAGCTCTGTTATTTTTACCCTCTTTTATTGTATCCGTAATTTCTTTATAGGATATGGGTGCTTGCAGATCTAGTTTCAATTTTTATGTTTTTTTTTTATATTAGAACATTTTTCATCTAGATTTAATTTTGATCAATATGTATATTTTCTTTTTGGAAATGTTCCATATGGTGGTTTCTATACGCATCAAGAATGTTACCTATATCCAATACATTTTTCCCTTTCTTTTCATGGAAGGTACTTTTAATGTTTTAGTTTTTGATTATATTTTATTTTTGTGGATATATTATGTAGATATTTGGGAAAAGTGACCAAGGTATTAATTTTTAGTTTTTCTAAAGCTAAACTAGTTTATGTGTTAGAATTTTGTTGTATTTATTGTTTAATACTTCTACTTTCTTTTTCATCTCCAAATGATCTTGATTTTTTTAGCTTTTACTGACAAAGATTTGGATTGTGGTCTAATAATTCAGAATTCCGTTCTCTGATTTTTTTATACCAAGTTAGGGTTTTACCATATATGTAAGCTTTTAATGAGTCCCATATCATTATTTTATTTATCTCTATGTTGTAATTAGTATCTAAGAAGAACTGTAGTTCAGATAATAACCAGGGTTTGAACTCTTTAATTTTAGTTATATATGCTGGAATTCTGGTGTTAAAGATTAATGGTTTGTACTCATTTTGAAGTTTTAGTATCAATGAATTGTGGTCTGAAAAGGGGCAAGGAGTGATTGAGAAAGGAATGATTTTAGAGTGCAAGTCATGGGCAGCAAATATTTTATCTATTCTACCTTGGGTACCAAATCTGTGATCTTGATGGGAAAACAACAAAGATTTATCTTCTTTAAAGTTGAAAGTATCTACAAGATGAAATGAGTGTACCCACTTGTTTAAAGCTTTTGATACAGCAGATGTACACAGCGGTCTTTAATTTGTAGTTTCAGAAATATCAAATATACAGTTAAAATCTCCTCCTAATATTACATTGCCTTTAGAATTATTGGAAATAAAATCCAACTGTTTTTAACAGTTCCTGTTTCAATGCCTGGGAACCAGTATAGATTGTCTAGGGTCTATATTCTGTTATTGTATTTAACTATTACTAATGCCATAAGGCCTTCTTTATCTTCATACTTATAAATGATTTCTGGGTTAACCACATTTGTTTTCCATAAAATTGTTACCCCTTTTGCCTTTGTCTTATAAGTGGATTGTGGTAATATCATATATTCCTTAGGATTCCATTTATGATTGTCATTTGTTTTGAAATGAGTTTCTTGAAGGAAGACAATTTGTTCTTTGTTCAGTTTTAAATATTTCAGTAGATTTGATCTTTTGCTAGGATTGTTTAAGACATTGGTATTTAAAGATAATAAAGCTAATTCCATCTTAAGTTATTTAGCCTATGTATGTTTTGTTTTATTGTGATTATTAAATGTTTTCCTCTCATAACTATAAAGCATATGTTTGAGCTTGTAAAGGAAATTATCAGTTTTATACTTTGAGTGTTTACCAATAAAGTAATGTTTTGGTCAGGCATACTAAAATGTTTTTTGTGAAATAAAAAATTTCAATTAATAAATGTTAACAAAACTAAGATCCGTACTAGCCATGTTATGAAAATCATTCCTAATCTGATGGAGAAACCAAAGTTCATCAGATTATCACTCATACCTTAACGATCCAGAAAATCTGAACTCCATAAATTGAATTATCTTATGGAGAATATTTGTAATAGGAATAAGCAATATCTATATTATTTTGAACAGATATAGTACTATTGTAGATTATACAGAATTGTAATACAATATAAATGTTTACTTATTGTATAAGCAATTAATATTTACATGAAAGATAGATGACAACCAATTCAATCATAGTAAAGTAGGATGTATCATATATAAAACCTCAGTAAAAAATTATAGCACACAGTTATTTAACATATTCACCCTTATTGATGAAGTATTTCAAAACATATTACTTGATATAAATAGACGGTAATAATATTTATACCTAATGTTTATAATACAATGTATTTTACTGGATATTTCAGAAGTTATATTTCATTGTTTGCCAACGTTTAAGTAATCGCTTTGTTTGTTGCTAACTTATTTAAAACATCAAGTTTGTTTTATGTGAACATTGATGAAAGTGAGTGCATTTTAATTATCAGTGCATCCCTCTTCCTCTATTTCCTACACATAAGGATTTTCATATCTGTCATTTCTTATTATAAAATGAGTGACATTATAGATTAAAAACAACAAATTCACTTATTGTGATTAATGATTACAATTTCCCTTTCAATATTCATAAATTGCCATTGAAAGTTTTTTTTAGATTTAAATGGCAACATTCTATTTTGTATAATCAGCAAAGGTAAAACTGAGTGATTATTGTCAATTTAATACTATTTGTTCAGAATGTGATTGTTACATTCTGTGACATTCCTAGTTCAGGCTTCTTTTGTTTCCCTTGAACAACTTTGTCAGTTTGATGCCATGCATAAAATGTTAGTTATCTTAGTAACAGCTTAAGTATTATGTATGGTCAAGATGGGTTACAAAACCACAATTTAAGTTAAAGCAATTATATGACTTGTTATGCACATTTACTTATATGAGAAAATCATCATGTTTCCCCTTGATGTTCAGTATAGTGTATGTCATTTATGACAACTTAAAACAGTAGTGTTATTATACACAAGCCCATGTTATTAAACTGTCTATTGTCAATTTAATATTATTTGTTCAGAATATGATTGTTACATTCTGTGACATTTCAAGTTCAGGCTTCTGTTGTTTCTCATGAACAACTTTTTCAGTTTGATATCATGTATAAAACATTAGTTACCTTGGTGATCCCTTATATATGGTCAAGATGAGTTACACAAGCTACAATTCAAGTTAAAGCAATTACATGACTTGTTATGCATATTTGCTTATATAAGAAAATCGTCATGCTTCTTTTTGATGTTCAATGTAGTGTATGTCATTTATGACAAGTTAATGTTATTGTTATTATACATAAGCCCATGCTATTAAATCCTGTCTTTAATATCTAAATTCAGCAGACTACTTCATCTTATATGATGATTATATATTTTATGTCTAGATTTAGTAAAATCATATATTACATAACTATTGTGTGTGTTTTTTTCTTTTGGCTGTTGCTTAGTTATTTGAGAGACCACAAACTGTAGTACTTATTCTTATTATTCGCTCCTTCCAAGCATGTTTATACAGTCCATAGACTTTAGATTATGAGACCCTTCTAGTTTCTTATTTGTTATAAGTATATTGCCATCCTTATATACACACATATCAGTACTTCAAGCACAGGCAACAATGCCCATCCAGTTTTGCCAGAATACCATTCACTAGTTCATGTTGTGTGTTTTCAGGCTGTTCTTAAAATATCCAAACCAATATTTGTCCTGTTTCATTTTACCAGCCTGTTCCATGCAGTGTTCACTCTGCCAGTGAACCACTCAACACACCTTCCATTCCCACAGATATTTCCACAAAGAAAATCTGATGACTCTCTAGCACTTCCTGGCAACCCCAAACAACCAGAGAATCAGCTATCCCCATATGCCCAACATGTCCGCGCAAGCTCACCATCCAGACCACTGCAAAAGGTACTGCACAAGACTACTAAGTGCTCTTAGTCTTTCACAATAACTCAGACTTCCACTCTTATGTAAGTCCTTAATGTGTCTGGACCAAAATACATTTTAAATATTAAATTGTGCTTATTTATTTATTTATATATTTTTTTTTTATCAAGAATCAACTTGAGCTAAATGAAGTGTTGGGAGACCATCAATATGTGTACATGTGGTTTAAAACAGCCCTTTTATTATATATATATTTTTTTAAAACCAAAAACTTCATTAGCGAGAATCATCTTGGAGGCTCCTCAGAGCCATTAAACATTATTGTCACTCTGCCTCCATTACCATAGCAACCTGTGAGCATCTGTTTCTGTTAGTGTGTCTGTCTTCTGCATACCAGAGACTCATGATGCACCTGAAGCAAAGCTTCACTTAACTGCAACTTCAAGCCTAAATTCCCTCCCTTTCAGCATGGCAGCAGCGAGGAAAAGAACGGAGAGCAAACACATAAAAAAAAAAAAAACTCCCAACAAGCCACCACAACAAGAAATAACACATTCTTCCAGTCTTCCCACCTCTCACTCAGCAGATGTATAAACAAACTATTCCCTGCCAAAATATCCCAAATCACCGTTTTATCCAACCCCTTCCCCTGGATCCAGGCTAAAACACCAAATGACTCTTCTTAATACACAAGCATCAGTAAACCTCGATCACAAGCTGCGACCCACAGCTTCCTGGAGATAAAAACAGCAATCTACAACAGCTGCCAGACACAGCTGCATCTACACACACCATGTCAGGCTTACTCAAACAGCACTCGAAGCTATGGCACCTGCCATAACTGACATTAACTATGTTTAGAGAGAATAATAATGACATTTGTACTAGCTGCCAGACACAGCTGCATCCATGCACACCATATCAGGATTGATCAAACAGCACTCGTAGCTGTGATACCTGCCATAATCGATATTAACTATATTTAGACAGAATAATTATGACACTTGTACTAACAGCTTGCTACTATTATTTAACCAGGATATACATGACATTTCTAAATCATACTTTAACTGAAGAAGGCATTAGTCACCACGACAGCATTTTTTTTCAAAACACCCTACTGTTACTGCTAGTTATATATGATGTTAATTTGTTACATTTGAGTCTGAACTCTGATGAATGGTACCTTGTTGAATTAGTTAATTACTTAAATTATTATAAGTAAAATCAATGAAACATGAACAAGATAAGTATTCATTGAGTTCAAGTAGGGGAATAGAAACTTCTATGTTTATATTATATGTTGCCTTGTTTGGCTTATATATAATGTAAATAGTAACCCATCTTGACCTACCTTTGTTTGTGAAGAATTATTGGACTCATTTGAACAATCTGAATAAATCATTACTGTTTCCAGTTATTTAAGAAACCCTCCTTTTTTAAATAAAAACAGATGACAAGCGATGTACCATATCAGTTGATACTTTAAGAGATGTAGTTGTGAGAGTTATTTTCTTGGGACAGCTATCTTGGAATCATTTTTTTGTTAATTCTTTCTGGCATCAGTCCAGGGATTTGTTTCTTTTATTCTGTTAAGAGTAGGGGCCATCCATTCCATTTCTTCTGGGATAGACACTGTGTTGTTATTTTTGATGAATATAGTAGCTTCTTTTAAGTCATTAAAGGTTCTCATCTCATTGGCAAAAAGTATTTTTATCTTGGCTGGAAAGGTCAGCTGTGTTTTAATGTTGTTTTGTTTCAACAGTTTTATTATTGGCCAGACTTTTTTTTCCTTTATTCTAGCATTTTGGAAGAATAATCATTGTCAAACCTTATCAGGCTTTGATTGTATTTTAAGGGTGATTTTCTCCAAGCAGATTTTAATATTAGATCCTTGTCCAGAAATGAAATAAATTTTATAACTATTGATCTAGGTGGAGTATTTGTTGAGTTAGAAGCAGGTTTCCTCAGTGCTCTATGTGCCCTTTCAATTCCAAATGAAAGTCCCTCTTTCAAGTCTAAAAATTCAGGAATCCAGGTTGTTAAGAATGAAGTAATGTCTTCTCCTTCAGTGTTTTCAGGCAGACCAAAGATCCTTATGTTGTTTCTCTTTTCCCTGTTTTCTAAGTCATCTATTTTGTTAAGCAGCCATGTATTCTATTTAAGGAGGATTCTTTTTGGAATTCTTCTTCCTTGAGTCTCCCTTCAATATCATTTAGAGAAGTCTCTATATTTGTTATTTTTGTATGGTGTTGCTGTAATAGTTCCTTAAGAGTATCAGTCTGTTTCTGAGAATTTAATATGAGGTTTTCTAAGTCACTTTTAAAGCCATCCATCTTCAAAGATAGATCCTGTAAGGTAGATGTCATCAATTGCAGTTCCTTTTTCAAAGCAGTATCTGGATGAGAATTCCTTGAGTTGTTTATATTCAGTGACTCAGTATATCTCCAAGTTACTTGACAGGAACATTTTTGTATATCTCCACCAACATTGATATTCATGTAGTTTAGTAGTTTATCTATAGATTTGAGACATTTTAAATTTGAAAATAATAACATTTTCCTATATTATTATACTAGTTTATGGAGCTCTCAAAATTCACTGCTCTCAGTTGGCCATCTAGGCTCCGCTCCAAAATTAACAAATCTTGATCAGCAAGAGTTGCTTCAACTAATGCAGAAAGAGTATGAATATAACTGGTATCAAAGTGCAGCATGATTTTTTGGCATGTTACAGCAACTGCAATAATCTTACCCCTATATATAACTTGACCAGTTTAACAAAGGTGCATCTTCCTCAGATTGCTATAGAAAGCAGCAGTTATTTTTTTTTTAATTCAAAAGTATACTTGAGGCTGAATTCAAGAAATTGCTTAGTCTGTGTGTGATACATGTTTTGAAACGGTTGATTACCTTTGATGCTTAAGAGAGTATATCTACAAGATGATTAGGTAAAAGATTTGCTACTCTGTTTCAACTTCAACAAAGCAAGCCAGATATTTAATGTGTTTCAAGTGGCTGAATAAGGCCCAGACTGACCAACCGATCCAGTCTACAAATGAAAATAAATAAATACAGGGGAGTAAAAGGAGAAATGCCACAGGCAAGTAGAGGATGATAAAGGCTGTGGCATGTGACATTTCCCTGGACAACATTGTGCATTCTTAAGACTTCCAGGAGAAGGATGAAAACATAAAACTTACAAACTTGTGAATCAACACCAGATCTCATGGAAGGGGGGGGGGGAACAAAAATGCATTTTAATATAGTTTATAAACTCATACTACTTAAAATGCATTTTTCTTTTCCCCTTTTATGAGATCTGGTGTTGATTGACACGATTGTAAGTTTTTTTTCCAAATAATTGGATGAGTATTTTGGATTTCTGTTGTTTATTGTCACAGTCAAGGTACAATAAATATGGGAAGTACTGAATAGTTCATTTCAGTTCAGTCTCATCCTTCATCTGGACGCCTTTCCTCCTTCTCTAACATCTATTTTTTAAACTTTCTTGGATATGACAATGCAGCTCTTTCTTACCAATGGTCATTCCAATTCTGTATTCAAGATAGTATCCAATATAAGATAAGTTTGGCATCTGAGTATCAGTGGATCCACTACAATTCCTGCATGGAAAATCTGACTGAAACTGACAGCCAAGTACACAGATCATTGCTGGACATGCATGTACAGCTGTACAATTTATCAGACTCTCTGCACTTTATAGGTTCATAGGTATATATTAAGCTAATAACCACTAGGGCCTTTATTACCTTAACTGCACAACCCTACCCAATTGTGTCTCTTTGTAACATGTGTGCTAAATTAGAGGGGGATGCTAGTGAGGAGGGTTACTTTAGTCAGGAGGTTGCTAAAGAGTTATGTAGGGGATATGTTAGTTAGGGAATGTTTACCATTGGCCCTTGTCTATAAGAGTCATGGGGATCAGCCCAAGATGATTTGTTTATTCTCCATCCAATGGTTAAGGGTACATTTGAATACATGGACTCTGCTTCACATGGATAGGAAGACTATTCCGCAACATGGGGATCCATTGAGACATATATCTGTATTGCCATCATGTTCTATTTATGTTGCAAACAAAGTTTAAATTCATGGTTTAATGTTTCTGATGCTGTTCATTTTTTGGATATGCTAGGCCTAAGAATGCCTTATATGCTAAGCATAGATAACTTCTCGAATGATATACTGTCTATATACACTCCCAGATCTCTTACTACCAGGTCAACTCTTATGGAGGGCTTATCAATGGAGTATTTTGCTTGGGTGGACATTTTCCCCAAAGATACTGTAATGCACGTCATTGCATTGAGTTTTAATATATGATTTTGATGCTAGTCATTTGTCTGTTAGACCCTCATGCGGGATGGTGTTATCATGGGGGGGATTTATTATAGCTCCCAGTTTGAAATCATCTATGAACTTGATTAGCCAGAGGCTGTTGATATTAGTCCTAACCTCCAAGAAGTAGATGCCACACAGGAGTGGTCTCAGGTACTCCACTGGTGACCTGCCTCTTGGTGGAGTTGGTCTTAACAATCCTGACTTCCTGTATCCTATCTGTGAGCCAGGTGGCGACTCAGCAAGTTATGTATGGTGTGTGCCTATTTTGGTGAGTTTGTCCACAATAGCTGAGTGAGGTATTGTATCTAATGCCTTATCCAGATTTAGGGAGGCAGTATGGATCATTTTCTCTTCATCCATTGCTTTGGTTACATTTTCAAAGAAGTCTTGCAGGTTAAGTAGGCATGACCTTCCCTTGACAAGACCAAAAATAAGATGCCATCAGTGTAGCCAATGTCCTATTTGATTATTTCATGATAATTAGTTCCAAGACTCTAATCAGACTAATGATCTGTAGTTTCTGGAGTCAGATGATGGTCTACCATTGTGATTGAGGATAACTGTTGCCATTCTCTGTTCAAATGGTAGGTTGCATGTTTTGAAGCTGTAGCTGAGTGGTCCTGACAGGTTGTGTTTCAGCCTACTTAGGAGGCAACCTAAGATATTGTTGGGCATCACTGAGGCTATATTTCTGGTCTATGATCTGTTCCCTGCTGATAGTTGGAAGGATTATGCTGATATGGATTTCATGAGGGGTGAGTGGAGCCTGAAATTTGAGCTGAATTTGTTGACCATCTGATTCAATATGTGACTCTGCTCAGTGAAGGTGGAACCATTTACTGCCAGTTCTGCAACCTGTTGCTTGTTAACTCTGAAATTTTGTAGAGTAACTTGTAGTTGTCATTAGCCTGACAGGCTAACTTGACCTTGTAATTGGCCCTGATGAATTTAATTAGTCCTCTTAGGTTCATAGGTGTGTACTAGTCTAATAGCTCTGGGGCCTTTACAAGCATAGTGATAGACTACCCTGGCATAGCGCCAACCAACCTTAGTTCCCAGTGCCTCTGTTGAGTAGAGCCACTGAAATTATCCACAGGGAGAATTTTCTGTTTTCTATCCAATCATCAAGATTTCTCTTGAAAAGGATCAGCGAGGGGCTCTGCTTGACATGTATGGGAAGTCTGTTCCATAGCATGGGCTGTCTCTGGGTTATGAACCTGTCCCTCCAACATGATCTGTTAATTGTGGTAATGAGGTTGAGGTCTTTGGAGCATGTGGTGCGGAGGAATTGGGATTTCTTTAGATGTAGAATTTCTAACAGAGCTGGGTCAGACATGGCTTTGTATGTCAAGCAGAGATTGCCTCTAAGTAGGCAATATGAAACAGAGAATAGTTGGAGTTTTTTGAGTCTCTCCATATAGGACAAATGTTTAAGGCCTAGGATCCTCTTTGTGAGGTACTTTTGCGGCCTCTCCAGTTGTTGCAGGTGTCTAGTGAGGTACATGCCAAATTGTACTCGATGATTAGCCTGATGAGGGAAGAGTAGAGGGAGACAATGACCTCTTTCTTCCTGGATGCAAAACCCTTAGGAATGAGATGTGCCACATAGAAGGACTTTCTGACCACAGTGGCAGTGTGGTGATTAAAAGAGAGGTTGCTATCAACCTGTATTCCCAGATCTCTTTTAACGCTTTCTGTGTTCAGTGGACTAGCATCAATGTGGTAATTCATGGGAACTGGGTTTTTCCCAAATGGGATGCCGACACATTTTTTGGCATTGAGCTTAAGGCCATGGTTCTTACACCATTCGTTGGTCTCAGTGAGGCCATTTTGTAGGATGTCAACATCACTTGGGGAGTTAATAATAGCTCCCAACTTGCAATCATCTGCAAACTATGTCAGCCAGAGTTCCTTCATGTTGGCCTGGACTTCAGAGAAGTAGATACCAAACAGGAGTGGACCCAGGACCGAACCCTGTGGGACTCCACTCATGACTAGTCAGCAGTCTGACTTGCAGTCAGCTACTTTCACACTGTGGGCTCTATCTGTGAGCCAGTTTGCAACCCACCTAGTGGTATATGGGTTGATGGCAAGCTTAGTGAGTTTTTCTATGATTCCTGAGTGGGGAAATGGTATCCAAAGCCTTGGCCAGATCAAGGTAAGCTGTATGAACCACCTTGTCTTCATCCACAGCTCTGGTGACTGACTTAAAGAAGTCAACCAAGTTGAGCATGCATGATCTACCCTTCACAAAACCAAACTATGTGGGATCCAGAGTTTGGAGATTCCCTATATCCTTGTTTATTAGGTCCATGATGATGCATTCCATAGCTTTGCATATCAGACACATCAGACAAATAGGGCAATAGTTCCCAGGGTCTGTAGTCACTCCTCCTTTGTGGAGAGGGATGACTGTAGCAGTGCGCCATTCAGTAGGGACAAAGCCTGAGCTGAAGATGTGATTGAACAGGGCACACAGGTGAGGTGCCAGTTCACTCTGTAGTCCATGTAGAACACAACCAGGGATATTGTCAGGTCCCATAGAAGCTGTATTCTTGGCCTTGGACAGTGCTATTTTAACTTGGCAGCAGTAATACTGGGTGCCTGACAATCTACTGTTATTGTGATTGGTCCTTTGGGGAGGAAGAGAGAGGTAAAGTTGGCACTGAATCTGTCAGTCAGTATACTAGCAATATCTTTTGACTCAGTATAGGAGGTACCATTGTGCAGTAGCTCAGAGCAAATCTTGGTATTACCATGGAGATTCTTTACATAGCTATAGAAGGCCTTGTGGTTGTCTTTACTAGCTGCTGCAATTCTGTTTTTATAGTTAGCTTTAGAGGATTTGATGAGGGATCTCAACTTTTTGTTGAATGTGATAAGGGAATTTTTCCAGTCTTTGGGCTTCATCTTATTTCACATCAATTTCCTCCTTCTGTTGTAGAGTTTGTTTATGGCAAGGGCCTACCAGATTGGCTTCCTTTTTTTAGAGGAGAGCGCCTTGATTTTATTGGGTATGGCGAGATCCATGCATTTGTGTACGTATGAACCTATGAACCTATAAATCCCAGTCCAGGTTAGGCAGAGTCCCTCATTGACTCTCTTCAAGAGGAATCTTGATGAGTGGATGGGAGATCGTAGGTTTAACCCGGGTATCACTTCTGTGTCACTGTTAGACAGAGGCACAGTATACTAACCTCGAAAAAGGGCATAGCAAAATTAATTTAAAATGGGTGGCGAAAGCCAAACACGTTCTGGCTAGGCTTATAAATGACCTAGGGCAGATAGCCTAGTATGAACCTATGAAACTATGTTCGTACAGTGCATTGGTGTATGATTCTGCAGTTACACAACTATTTCCATTTGCATGGGTGTCGTGAAGTTAGCCACCACTGTTTTAGGAGCCCAAAGTTAGCTTTGGAGACATTTTTCATGGTGGTTACCATTGTGGGGGTGTGGGAGGGATGCAGATTTCCAAGGTAACAAGTTTGTGGTCAGATCTAACCAGGTAGGAGCTGACTATTGGTGTATAGCAATGGTCTCCCATGTTAGTAATGACCAGATCAAGGATGTTGCTACCTCTAGTGGGGGTAAGATTGAGCTGGTCCAGGGCATTGGAATAAATGAACTCCAGGAAACATTGGGCAAGTGTATTGGTACATGAGTAGTTTACCCATTTAATGGAGGTGTAGTCAAAGTTGCCTAGTAAGAGAGTGTTAGGTAGGAACCTAATATTCTCAAGGGTGCTGAGGAACATGAAGTGCGAGTCTTGGGACATGGTTAGGGACCTATAGCAGGCTATGACCTGAATCGCTATCTTAACCAATGTTAGCTGCCCCTGAAGTATCTCTGATGTGTTATGTTGGGCTACCAGTCTGGAGGTGTGCACATCCTTTATGAATATGGAAACACCACCGGCTTTGGAGCTTCGGTCCAAGTTCTGGGGCCGAAAGGTGTGGAATGAGTTATAGCCTGGTAGTGCAAGGGTGCTTTCTGCTGCATGGAACCAGATCTCTGTTACAGCACAAATGTCAATGTCCTCCATTTTAAGGAGTGTTTTGAGCGACTGCATTTTCAGATTTAGACTTGTAGCATTGAGCAGCATGACCCTCAGATTGCATTTGTTTGTACCTGTTATGGTGGTAATTTGGTCCTTGGAACACTGCCTAATAGAGGCACTATAGGGGTGACAAGAGCCTTGGCTGGTATCTGGAAGCCCAGAGGTGACAGATGCAGGCCATCTCTGGCAAAGCATTGAGGTCTGTCAGTCATGTCATCCCAGGCAGACAGATACTGGATCCCTTTAGAATGACACCAGAAACTTAGCCAATTGTTGAAATTAATAATTTTCTGCTTGTACTGGAGTATCATTCTGGGTGATGGTAGGATGCTGCTCAGGGCTAGGGTCATACCTGCCTGGGCTACATAATCTGAGAGCTCCTCCATGTCTCTTTTCATGTAGTCCAGGGAGGTACATCTCAGGTCATTCACACCAACATGTACAATGACAGAGTCATATTTGTACCTTTTGTTGAGGGATGCATGCATTATTTGGCAGATCCTGGCACCTGACAGGCAGCTGACTGTTACTTTCACCTTATTCAGCCTAGTGAGTAGGACATCAGTGTGCCTCACTATCAAGTCACCTATGACTAGTGTGTTGGGCATGCTGTTTTGCCTTAGGGGGTTTGGTTGAGTGGCACACTGTTTAGGAGAGTTATGTGTCTCATGATTAGTGTTGTGTTGTGCCTTGGAGATCTCTGCTGCTTGGGTAGATTTTTATTGACAGCCTCCATGAAGTTGGGTGTGTGGTTAGTGTTTTTATGTGAAGGCAGTGCTGATGTGTGTTCTGGATGGCTATGTGTTCAATGTGGTGTGGTGCAAGTGTTGACCGTCTTCTCTTGACCAGCTATTCCGGTCTTGGTTGGAGAGTGTGTGGCTTCCAGTTTGGATATATAAGTGCATCTCTCACAAGTCTGATTGTTGGAAGGTAAGAGAAGAGGGATGTCGGTGTACATGATGCAGCTGCTACATTGCCTCAGAATGCCCAAGTGCACCAGGTTAATAGGAGAAAGCATAGGGAACTGACCTTTGGACATGCCTGGAGAGGTGGGCATTGAGAATAAGTACTGGATCTGTTTCCTTATAGAATGTTTAGTGCTGGTAGCACTTTTGTGTGCTACAATAATTGCTACAAGAAGTCTGGTAAGGTGCTAGACTAATAAGCTAGTATAAGTGCAGGAGATTAGAAAACTAGTAGATCTAAGGGAAAAATTGAAGAGCAGACTTTGGTACTACTCAGAAGCTTACAAACAGTCCTCGATACAGCAAATCTGTATCTGGACTATACTAGTTAGAGGCAAGGTGGGAAACAAGAGCAAATGTGGGCTTTTAAACCAGAAAGTTGAGAGAGATGGAAAAACTGTCCAAACGGACAATAAACTACAATTTCTGGGCTAGAGACCACTCCTCTTGTGGTAGATAGGCTACCTAGTGCTTACCACTCCCACTGTTTCCTGTTTAATTTAATTAGTGAGCTCTTATCAGTATGAGAATGTGTATTTCTGATTTTGTCCATGACTTTTTTCCTTTTGTTTTATCCCATGTTAAGATTTGGAGTCCACCAGTGCTTTTTGTTTTTGAGGGTCGGTGTAAGTTTACTTCTGATTATTACAGCAGTCTCTATACTACCATTTACATGTCTGTACAGTAATTCTGTAAACAATTCTGCATAAGTGGTTGTGAATCTGGGATTAAATGGACCACTGAGTTTTGATAAACTGTTGCTTAATAGGATGTAGTTTGCTTTAGAATATTTCCTAACTGCAACAGGTTTTGCTGGCTTTTTCAAGTTGATTTTTATTCCAAAAGAGACAGCTGCATGATCCATTCTCACCAGTGAGGACTTGGCATGAGGGCATAAATCACTGTCCAATACTGGTGAGGATGAGGTCCAATTTGTTTGAACTTCTGGTTAGAGTGTGCAGTAACTGATCAAAGGCATTTGTGTTAATAAAGTCCAGGAAACATTGTGCATGCAAGTTGGGGACAGTGCATGTTCACCAGTCTACAGAGGGTAATTATAGTCTCCCATGAACAGTGTTTGGTTGAGTAGGGCTTGAAAAGAGTTGTGGGTTCTTGTGCTATAGATGGTGAATTTCAGCCTGCTAAGCTATGGTAAGGTACTTTGTCTAGGGTGATTTACATGTGGATGAACTGCAGGGTATCAGCCTGTTTAATAATATTGAGCTATACTTGCTACTAATGCAGATCGAGACACCTCCACCTTTAGTCCTTGTCTGTGTAGTTAATGATCTAAATGTGTGGAAGACACTGCAGCCTTGTACTGTACTGCACTCTCTCACCCAAAATACTTTTGAAACCGTAGAATGTTGGTTCCTCAAACGATGCTTAATTTTGAACCCCAAAAAAAACAAATTATTACTCTTTTCACCAACCCGAAAATCCTCTCCACTGAATTTCAGTGTCACATCAACTAATGGCACAAACATCTCACCCGATCCATCTACCAAACTTCTCGGAGTTGAAATAGACAACAATCTGACCTTTGACACACACATCTGCAATACTATAAAATTAGTTAACAGAAAACTAGGCTCCCTCTATAGAATTAAACCATTCCTTACTCCACATGCTAGAACTTCCATTGCCCAGACCCATCTTATCTCGACTCTCCTGTATGCCTCTCCCATCTATACTTCATTGTCCAAAGCTAACCTCAGCAAACTGTCTGCTGCCTACAACAATATTGCCAGATTTGCCACCAATTCTACTTTTAGAACTCACCACTGCCAAAACTTAAGGCAACTACAATGGCTAGAACTACAAAACCAAATTCTATTTCAACAGATCTCCTTAGCCCACAAAATCCTTTACAAACCCTTAAACACACCCATTCTCACATCACTTATCACTCCATACTGCAATCTTAAAAGCCTTCGCTCCTCCGACAAACTACTTATATCAACTAGTAAACCCAATAACTCAGCTGGCAAATCCTTGTTTTCCAATACAGTAGGAAAAACCTGGAATACTCTTCCTCACAATCTCACAGCAATCTCCTCTCTTCCCTGCTTCAAACCCCAACTCAAAACACACCTCAAAACCCACTGGCTCTGCCCCTGTAGCAACCCTGACTAGATTACCTTGGTATCTAGGTACTCTCAACTTCTCTGCTGTAAATAACTTCCTTTCCTCAGCTATCTAGGTACTAGAAAAATTTCTTTTCATTTTTTTTTTCTTTTTTACTTTCTCTAGCTCTAGAAACTCCTAACAAAATACACTCACTATTTTTTCTCCATTTCTGCCTTCATATCCAATGATTTTGTCATATATATTATAACCATGTCTAATATTTTTACCTGATATTACAATCGCTTGCATGTGGAGCTTTTCTCCCCGGGCCTATGCTGAAAATGGACATAAATCCAGTTGGACCAGCCCGGTCAACAAATGTAAAATAAAATAAATAAATAAATAGTTTCTGTGGCTTTAAATTGTGTCTCAGTAATGGCAGCAGATGTGTATATTCTCCCAACTGAGGAGAGCTTGTAGGGTGCGGAGTTTTGTTAAGGGTCCTATCTTTAGTGAGCACTTAAACAGATTAAAAAGATGACTGAGGTTTCTCCTGCTGCAGGTTCAGAGACATTACAAAGCAGTGCAATTTAAGCACAGACAAATTATCAAACAACAACACATGACCTTGTATGGCTTCAAGAAATCATACCTGTCATGTATGATCAGAGGAATCTCTTATCAAGCAACTCATTGTAAGCTTGACTTCATGTTGCCTGGATGATCCAAGAAATAATTTGTAGATTATTAGACATTTGGTGATGGTGTTAGGATGTTAGAAAATGAAAATTGTCTGTGTTGGTTAGATATATTTCAACTGAGATTCTAGGAAATTTAGATTTCATAAATAAATGTGGAATTTGTGTTAGATTTCTCCATAAACACTCTAGTATATGCAGATAATGTATAGACTGTTGTTAATGTGATAGGGCTATCTTTCATAAGCAAATAAAATGAAGTCCCATCTTACTTTTGCTGCAGAGAAATAACTTTCCATTTCAAGTGTTCTACAAAGCTGAAAAATATGCCCTTAGCTATCTGTCTTTCAGCATCCAGTGTGTCTTACTTATAGACTGGGGAGGTGGATTCACTTCCAGCAAATTATAAGTGTAAGTCAGGAAACAGTCTTCAGTGGATGTCAGTTTATCACAGGAGACATGTTTACTTCCACATAAGCAGTACACAAAGCCTTTGTGGAAATTTTGAGCATTGGCAGTTCACGTCCCCACTTGTTTTTGGATGTAAGAAGAAATTGAAGTCCTGTGTGAGAACAAACAGAAGTATTGGGTGGACATGCTAACTCCAAACTGGTCCATTTTTAAAACGTTTTATATATTTAAGGCTTATTAAGGACAAGATAATGAGTTATTTATAGAGGAGTTGGCAGAGACAATATTCAGGAAAGTCTTATGAAAAGTATAAACTTTTTATGAAGAACTGGCATAAATCATCATAGTAAAACAGATGCAAATCCAATTGTGTGTTGCGAAGGAAGAAAGAAAAGTCTTCTGATATTTTGGCGAGAATTTAAGCAGAGATACTTGTGACAAAAGATATTTCCTAATAAGTCTCTAATAATGTTAATATATTTCCACAGTGACTAGGAACCAGTCCTGTATCAGGACTCTGATTGCCACCCATTATTTTTAAGCATAATTTCTATTCTTTGCCATTATTCCATTACATATTTTAGTGTGTGCATGTATTTAGTTTAAAATAACGTATAGGAGAGTAAAATAGTTGTAGTTTTTATTTGTTAGTCATTGAGTTTAGGTATAGTTCTGCACATATTGGCTTGTGAGGTAGCATAATAAAAGCATGCCGAAAATGTTTTCAGTTTGTCAATATTCTTTTTAGAAGATAATGTAATTCTGATATATGTGGTGATGTGAAGACTTGTGAAAGTGGTGATTGGAAGTACAGCAGTGTTGCCTTGAAGTAGTGTTTGTGTATTTTGGGATGTTTTGTGTCAGTGAGTGTAGGAACTCAAAGTTTGCTTTCCAGTTGTTGGTATTATGGGATTCAATGTTGTAAAGTTTGGGAATGTGATTGTTCATGTTTATGATCTTGGTCTTTTGTGATTCGGTCTACTGGTAATGCAGGATTTAGTAGACCCATATATGTATATCTATATTTATATCTATATCTATATCTATGTATATGTATGTGTGTGTGTGCATGTGTATATATACTGAAATTATTTCAAAATATATCCAGTGAAGCAAAATAAAAAATTGACAATTTTATTAGTACAAAGCATCAGAAAATATACAAATTAGGGTGACTGCGTGCTGTAGTCTAAAATGTCAAACTCCAGAAAACATTATAATTTTCCTGTATTGTAACATTCCAAATGTTATAATTTTCCAGTACTTTATCATAGAAAAGTATAAAATCACCATCCTTATGCATTATTCATTTAGATATTGCTTTTGAATTACATCAGAGTTATACCACTTTTCCTCATTATCCGTAAGAACTTGTTTATTACACAAACCTGCATCTGGCCCATGAAAAACTGTTTTGTACCAACTCGTCTGTACTTTTCAAGGTAATTTTCCATTTCCATCCAGTAAATAATTGAACATTGAATAATTAAGAAATTAACTAATTAAAGAGCTTGGTCAATGAGGAAAGCATTGACATATTGCTTATTTACAAGTGCATTCTGTGAAAAGTTTCAGGTGATAATTAGTAAACAATGTACACGGCAAAATAATAAAATGTAAATTTATAGGTTCATAGGTATGTACTAGGCTAGCAGCCCTTACAGGCCATTTTAAACCTGACCAACTTCCCATTTTGTGCTCAAAATAACCTGTCCCTTTTGGTTATAGAGTATCCTTTCCCATCCCATTTTTGATAAGTATATATTGACCTAATAAGAATAACTGAGATCATACTATAGATAATTTAAGGGAACACATGCAGAGGATAAACCATTTAGGAACTGCATCTATCCATTAGTAGTACATGGGCAGTCCTGGGGTGAATTTTCTGTTTCCCATTCATAGATCTAAGTTGCGCTTGAATATGGATAGGGATGAACTTTATTGTATGTGGATGGGGAGTCTGGTCCATAGCAGCAGTATGAGATGTATTTATTTATTTATTTATTTATTTATTTATTTATTTTACATTTCTTGACTGGGATAGTCCGACTGGATACATGCCCATTTTCAGCAGAGGCATGGGGAGAAAAGCTCCAAAGGTAGTTACAAAAGAAAACATACATAGTACAAATTAAGAACAGTTTTAAAACACTGCAGAGACAAGCAAGTTAAACAATCACACAAACTTGTGAAATAGTCTAAGAAATTACAACACAAATAAATTGCAGGTGAAATAGTATTGTTACACAAATATAACTAAAGATTTAGTCAGGCTTATTTATACCTGTCCCTCCAAAACATTCTGTTGATGCTGCAGAAGAGGTTTAGATCCCTAGCCTGGGTGTTTCTGATGCCATTTGACATGCTTTGGTTTGATTCAATGTGGATAGTGCATGACTGAGAATATTACAAGCATAATGGGCTGATCACAATGAAATTTTCCTGACAGTGCAAGACAATGAAATGTGATATGAATAAAAAAGGATTAATCACCCTGCCCAGCATTACATTGAAATTCCAGGAAATTTCCTCTGTATCATTATCCTAATAGGTGATTAAAAACCTTCACATCTGACTAGTAATTGCTTATTATTTAGTTAGGCCTTTTTACTGTGCCCAGTATGTGAAAGGTTGTAAACAGAATCCACTAATAACCAACAATCTTATTATAATACTAACACAAAGAAAATATTTCTTTCCTTTTTGGAATATGTAGTAAACTATTGGTTTACATGTGTTTCCTGTAACAGTGTTCATAACACTCTTACTACTCAGTGTTCTGTTTGTACATACATTCATTATTTTTCTCTTCACGAAACATGCAAACCAAGCTAATGACCGCTTGTTTTATTACCCGTGATTGTGCAGGACCAGGAGACATTACATTACATCAAATTGAGGAATATTATCATAGAAGTCTAGGCATAAACAATGAGCTATTTTTCTCTGCTTAAGCACCACTGACTCAGCAGCTTCTCCAGTGTTATAGCCTTCTCACAACTAGACAGTGCATTGTCACAGGTAGATTAATTAGTTAATTAATACTTAAAAGTCTAGGATTAGAAAAGCAGAGAATTAAACACCACTTAAATGAAATGAAAGACTTATCAGGAATTTCTTTTTTTTTTTTATTAACAAGACACATTTTATAAAAGGAAACTTATCAACATGTACCAGTTTCATGCATCTGTTTTACTCTGATGCATCAGAGAACAGTGATTAACAAGCACATAAAACACCCAACTGATCAGTCTTAGCCACAAGAAATATCTGAATTATATCTAAGCACATTATGCTGCTATATGTGTAGTAAAATAGGAATCATATGCATTCATCATTTACCTATGAATAATATGAGCAAATATCAGTAGATGTTTTATGTTTTTTCATTTGTATGGTTTTGCCAGATGATAAGATTACCATGTGTTGAGGTTCAACACCTCAGACTGTGTGTATTTTACCATTTGCCTTATTTTTTTTTTTAGTTCAGTATATAGAGCATTTATGTTAATGACTTTCTGGTTAATATTAAGTAAAAAAATCTTTAAAGTACAGCTTAAACACTGATTATAATAATGTCTTTTAAGAAGAAAAAATATTTCCTTATCACTTGAGAAGTATGTTAATCTTATGGTAGAAGAAAATTACACACAGTACTAGATACAGCTTCTTTAGTTTGGTGCAATTTGATTATTTATTTTCAAAATAGCTTTTGGAGCAAGGATGTTACAATCTAGACTAAGCCCAGAAGCATGCTTCTTGCACATTGCTATTAGTATCATGGCAAAGTTTTAGAAGTTAATTTTATTTTCAAAGTAGTAAACAATGATTTTCATTCTTTATAATATCCTTAGTATGTATTTTGTTATGTCTGGAGAAGTTTCCTATACTTGAGAATCAACTGCAAAAAGATAATAGGAAGTCCTGACATCTGAAACTTGAAGGTTACAAGCAAATATGTCACCAGATGTTTTTACAACCAATGACGTTTAGGACAACCCATGCTATGTAAAAATGTCTACTGAAAAGAATTCAGACTTCCAGCCAAGGCTCTACATATACACATTTCTTTAGTACCCGAAAGCGTGCAGCTTGTTTCTATGCAGATAGGTTTTACAGAAACTAAAGGGGCAGTTTTTCAAACTATCTCATGGGACAGAAGTTCCATTTGATTAAACTGCTCTTGCTTTCTAGATTGTTCCAATACAATTTACAAGCACCATATTGATTGACACTCAATGGCTGTGGCACAAGCTATGATATCCATTTGATTCTGTGAAGGATACAACCTCTTATCAAGCAATGATGGATAGATGGATGGATGGATGGATGGATGGATGGATGGATGGATGGATGGATGGATGGATGGATGGCTGACAGATGGATGGAATAAAATAATAAATCTGTGTGACCCATTTTACTATACCCAAATCAACACTTCTAAAGCAGCATTGTTTCAATCCATGGGTAAATCAGGTTAATTAATTACAAAATACTTGAGTTAAAGTGTACTTCATGGCGATTGTGGAAAGCCCGAAGTGAAGCAAATCTCACGGTTATGTATCATAGATTCACATGTACTTACTTAGCTGTTGATCTGTAAGGATATTAGGAAGTATAGACTTATATTCCATTGGCAGTTTTAACACTTATATTTTGCATATGTATAACCCAGAGAGATGGAGCAAGGATATGTTGGGACATTTAGATGTTTCCATTATTCATGAGGGACAGGTATGCTAAACTGGGGGGGGGGTGAATTTGCAGTTACCTATCCATTCATTCAAGTTACATTTGAATAAACTAAGAGAAGTACTTTGCTTTATGTGGAGTGAAAGAGTTCCATGGAAGTGGTATTTTCTGTGATATGTAACCTTAGCTCCAACATGTTCCATTAGGTTTTGGAAAAGAGATTGGGATCCTTTGAGTGGGTGTGTATGATGCCATTTGACTTACGAATGTGTAATAAGTGTTACAGAATATGGTCTGTTGAAGGTCTATATGGAAGGCAGAGGTAATTTCTCATAAGATTCCAACACTATACCTTTGCACCTCACACAGAAGATATTAGTCCACTGTGCCAACATTCGTGTGCAAATGAAGAAGGCCAGAGTAGCACTGGGGGGAGGGGCATCTTAGCATTTTTCTGCTGAATGAAGTCATACATGCAGATGTCGGTTGGAAGAAAGATTTCTCTGCGGTACAGTCACCAGAACAGATGCATCAGCTGCCTTTCATTTCACTTTTTAAGAAGTAATCAGAGCAGTATTGCCTAACTATTATACATGGCAATTACTGCAGACATAAGTCATTACTTCAAAGACGACTTTGTTGTGAGGCCATAATAGCTGCTAGTGGGAAGAAGATGAAGGAATTAGATCTGAGCCAGGTCAAGGTCATATGGGACCTTAGGCAGGTCACTGGACTGGGGCCCCCTGTCACATGACGTCACAACATCGTCGTACCCACCCTCATGAGTCACAGTTCTTGCTTGCTGCATTCAGTCTGTCCAGTACATTTCCCCACATAAGTCTTGCAGTTTAACTTTACCTGATTTTCTCTTTGGGAGAGCATCCACAAGATCATCAAACTCCAACTCTTTGACCAAAGCCTGTTCCACTGCTAACACAGATAAAGCAGATAACTGTTCTTAGCCCATGGATGTTCTTCTTATACTTTTTATCCTTTTTAAACAAGAGAAGGACCTTTCCTCACTGGAATTGGCAACAGGCATGCACTGGAATATACCAAGCACAGTTTCAACACTGGGGAATGCTTCCTCTAGGTCATGGTCAACAATATACTGTCTCACTGAAACAGGGCTGTCTATGCAAGTCTGTGGGATTAAAAGGAGAACTTCAAGAATTCCTCTGTGAAACACTCTTCCAGATTATTTGCATAGTAGTTTCTTAAGCTTTTTGCACAGCTGCATAATTTACTGTTTGTTACTGGTAACTTCAAATTTACAATTTTAAAGGGGCTATGAAGTATTGCGTAGGACTGGCTTCTGTTTTTTAATTCCATAGCTAGACTATCTGTAATTACATTAAATGTCTCAAAGATGAATTTGTTTCTTGCAGAGACATCTTGTTCTAATCTCAGCCTCTATCTGTGCAGCATACCTGTCTCTACGTTCAACCCCAGAGCTTTAGTGGCTTGAAAACATAGCAGTGTAATCACAGCACATTACAACTGTAAACATTCTTTTTTTTTTCTTAAAAAAAGTTTCTTTATCGAGTGCCATCTCAAATTCACTAAAAAAGCATCTTAGACCATTGCTTTACTTAGCAGAAGTTCAATACACAATACCCACAGTCAAAATCCAAGTAAACTGCAAAATGTCGGATTGGCAGTGCATAAGCTAAAGCCAAAGGCTATTCCTCTATCTGCCTCTGAGTGTAGTACAACACTTTCAGAGAACAGGGTATTCACGACTCCAGTACAAAGCGCACTTAGGACTGCAATTCTAACCAAAGAACTCACGGCTCAGCATTCCTATGAATCTGAGTGTGCAGCTTTAGCTGCTTGGAAGCATGACACTGACGTTACACAATACCTGACTGACACTTATGAGGCACTGCTTACTTCATACACGTGCATTCTTGACGTTAGTTTTACACAGCCTCTTCTGCAGGGGTCCAACAAGCCTAAGGTGGAAACAAGGGACAAAGGCAGACTGTGACAACAAAAGCTTTCTGAAATGCTGAAATGCTGTTTTTTTTTTACAGTAGCTGCATGCATGTGTATGCATGTGAATATGTATGTGTGTCTGTATAAAGTGCATGCATGTTTTTACATGTGTGTGTGTGTGTGTGTGTGTGTCTGTACCAGCCCACTGCAATACCTATACTAACTTTCAGCTTTCTTTTTATAATCAGAAGCAATCACCATCCATAGCTCTCAACAAATCAGGGACAAATCCAGAATAATTATAGAGCAGAACAAGGCAATTAGGGACCCTTAAAGTATTACTACTATTAACTTGAGACACTGACAGAATAACAAATCAGTGTACATTTTCTGAAATAAAAAAAAAATTATGTGTACTAGTGTCATGAGAGTTAATTCATTCACCACCTTTTCTCCAAAAGCCATCAGGCAGTCCCCATCCATAGCTCACCTCTTAACAAATCAGAGACAAATCCAGAAATAATTAGGGACAATCACAAACACTTTTAAAATATTACTACTGTTAATTTGAGACACTGACAAAATAAGAAAAGTGAATCAAAATACATTTTCTGAAGTAAAAAAATCGGTAACTATAATAGTGTCAAGCCAGTCACCAGAAATAATTAGGGATAATTAGGGACACTAAAATGTTAGTACTATTAACCTGAGCCACAGTAAGAAAAGTGAATTCATATACATTTTCTGGTCTATAACTAATTATTGCCATTATTTAACTGTAAATTAATTAAGCACCTAGCACAACTGCACAAGACAAAAAAAAAAATAGGATATCATAATTTCTCCCAACTCTCAAAAATGTCTGGCAATGGTAAAGAAGTAATCCTATGACATGCTACCACACAGATATAGGTAAAAAAAAAATATTTTACTCTATACCACAGCTCTCAACCAATCAGGGACAAATCACAAAAAAATCTAGGACAAATACAGAAATAACCACCAAAGTATCAGCCAAGAAAAACCAAAGATGAAGAACGAGGTCGGACCCAGAATGGAATTTATTGCAGAACAACAGCACAACACAGTCGATTTACCTAGGTTTCATCCCAAATGGACTTCTTCAGAATAAAAATCAACCATAAAAAACCCACTTAAATAATGAACGCAAACCTTGCCCAAATCATTACCTTTAAATAATCGTATCTATTACAAGGTTTTTTAATAAATTAAAAACCAACATCCAATGAATGGAAATAGTAATAAAAAATACTAAACGTGAATAAATATAAATTACACATACATTATAAAACAACTTAATAAACTGTAATGTATACTTCGATATATCAATATATTAACCCAAAATGTGTTTGAGCTTAAGTACAGGCTTAATCGTGCAACAATCATTTAACCCAGGATGACAATGTGCATCCAATTTAAGTTGCCATCTAAGCTCACATAAATCTAAATGCACTTCTAAAGTTCTACCCTGTAAGTCAAACTTGGTTTGTTGCAATACACAAAATTTGAAGAAATGTTCCGAACAATTGGAGATATGCCTAGCTAAAGCATTAGTTAATTTTAAATGTTTAATATCTAATCAATGCTCTCTTACCCTCTCTCTAAAAAAGTAACGAACCTTTTTTTAAAAGTAACTAATGTTTTATTAATTCTAATGATGTAGATGGTTATTTACAACCTCCTGATATAGTTGATGTCTCGGCACAGGGTCAAGATTACAAGTATAACATGGATTTTTCGATTTCCCATAGCAGTTTTGTAGAAGCACCTATAAATTCAATTAATGTGCATGATGAGTTATTAAACTTAAGGGTTTATTCTGTTAAAGAATGCTATGGTGGTGCAATTTTAAGTGATGGTCATGAACAACACAATTGTTTAACTGTGGTGCAACGCCTTTCTTCTAGTACTTCAAGTGTTATTGATTTTATGGAAGTATTGAACAGTAAGGATGGGTTGGAAGGGACAGTTTATGACACACGTAAAGAACATATGGGAACTGCTAACCTTGATAAAGGGGCAAATGAAAATATGTTTGACTATTTATTGTTTACCCAGGAGGGTGTCAAAAAATACAGCCTTTAATGGAAGGTCCCTAGATTTTGTAGAACTAGGAAGGAGGTCCCCCAAAGAAGAATCTAATGGGCTTTTAAGCAACCCCACCATTATGGAAAATGCCACAAGTGATTTTAAATTATTTAATTATTCTAATTATAGTTTCAACATTGATTATGTTAATTTATTTTCCAAGGGTTTTACCTTTGTCCCATGTAGGAGGGGTACCTTGGTTGATGCCCTAACTGATTTAAAATTATTTGTACGAAAAATGAATCTAAGAGTGTTTTTCAATGGAGTTGATATGGTTAACAAACAAAAGTTTATGACAAAACCAAATACTTTCAACTCTCCCCTTAATCCTGTTATAGCCATTTTTGAAAAAATGTGCGAACTTGATATCAGGGACTATTATAGGAAAACTATAAGACAATCAAGTCTGAATATGACAGATTTTGAGTGCACATTGTTGAATAATTTAAAAAAGGCTGTTAATATATGGATAATGATGCCTGATAAAGGCAATGGGGTAGTTATAGTTGATAACAACGATTATAGTAACATTATGATGACCATGCTTATGGATGAAAATTATGTGGAAACCAGTATTAATGAAATTAATATCGCTTATCAAAAATTGGATCTCATGATAGAAGACATGCTGCTCCAAGGGGAACTGAATGAAGTTGAGTATCAATTCATGTGTAATCCATATCCAGTTTTGAGTGGTATTTTTGGCATACCAAAAATACATAAGGGGTTAGACAACGTCAAATTTAGACCTATTGTAGACGGTAAGAGGTGCAAAACTTGTTTCATGAGTCAATTTTTAGATCATTATATGAAACAAGGTTTAAATGCCTTTCCATATATAACCAAAGACTCTTGGGATTTTTTGAAAAGGGTCAAAAAATTCAAGTTTAATAATAACTTATGTTTTCTTACAATAGACGTTTGCAACTTATGTTCTGTTATTCCCCACAATATTGGTCTCTCTTGGTTAGAGGAGCAACTGGTTGTGACAGGAATTTTTGATCAAGACAGAATTAATGTTTTTGTCAAACCTATGGAGGAAGTTTTGCGAAATAATTTTATATTTTTTGAAGGGCACCTGTTTAAGCAACACACTGGTGTAGCTATGGGTGCTGCTTGCACCCCAATCTATGCAAATTACATAATGGCGTATTGGGAGCAAAATTACATTTTTACAAGTGAATTTAGACAGTTTATAAAATTATACACACGTTACCTTGATGATATTTTTATTATATGGGAAGGTGAGCGTGTTATTTTAGATGCCTTCTTAGAATATAGTAACAATACAGCATGGTTTTTAAAGTTTACCCATGACCTTGATGCGGGCACCATTACATATTTGGACGTTAGATTAACTTTTGATAAGACATTGGATACGATCAAATCTAACATTTATAGAAAATCCACTTTTTCAAATTCCTACCTACAATATAGTAGTTGGCACCCAAGGCACCAAAAAAGAGCCATTGTAAAGGGTCAAATGGTGAGGGCTGCCAGGATGGTAAGTGAGGAGGAGGATTTCATCGAAGAATTAAATTTTATGACCACCTTATTTTTAAATAGAGGATACCCAAAGGAGTTATGCCTAGATTTGTTCAAAGAGATCAAACACAAAAGAGATATGGGTTTTTATACTCCTATCCTAAAAGGTGGTGATACGGGTATTTCCAATATTACACCAGATATGGTAGGTGGTCTTGGAAGATTAGACGTACACCCATTGCACTATGTTTTAACCTATAATTTTGACTCTGATTACATAACAGACATGGTCAACAGAAATTGGGGAATTTTGCAATTGGATAAGAATATAGCAGCTAAAATGGCTTTTTTACCCAAGTTTATTTATAGGAAGGACATCTCATTCAAAGAGATTTTTGAAAGATGTTCTCTCTCTCTAAGTCAATGTAGCAGTAGGGCATCCGGCAATTTTAAATGTGGGAGATGCACCATTTGTGAACATATATTGGTAACAGGCATTTAATCAGCATCATATATATATTACAGGCCACTTTGATTGTTACACGAAAAATGTGGTTTATTTGGCTAAGTGTCAAGTATGCCCTGCCTTTTATGTGGGTAAAACCTGTCGGTTTTTTAGAGAGAGGGTAAGAGAGCATTTATTAGATATTAAACATTCAAAATTGACTAATGCTTTAGCTAGGCATATCTCCAATTGTTCGGAACATTTCTTCAAATTTTGTGTATTGCAACAAATCAAGTTTGACTTACAGGGTAGAACTTTAGAAGTGCATTTAGATTTATGTGAGCTTAGATGGCAACTTAGATTGGATGCACATTGTCATCCTGGGTTAAATGATTGTTGCTCGATTAAGCCTGTACTTAAGCTCAAACACATTTTGGGTTAATATATTGATGTATCGAAGTATACATTACAGTTTATTAAGTTGTTTTATAATGTATGTGTAATTTATATTTATTCACATTTAGTATTTTGTATTACTATTTCCATTCATTGGATGTTGGTTTTTAATTTATTAAAAAACCTTGTAATAGATAGGATTATTTAAAGGTAATGATGTGGGCGGGGTTTGCGTTCATTATTTAAGTGTTTTTTTTTATGGTTGATTTTTATTCTGAAGAAGTCCATTTGGGACGAAACCTAGGTAGATCGACTGTGTTGTGCTGTTGTTCTGCAATAAATTCCATTCTGGGTCCGACCTCGTTCTTCATCTTTGGTTTTTGTGGTTTATCCTGGTTCCTGGTTCATCAGCCAAGAAAAAAGCAAATAACCAAGTATAAAACTTAACAAAAGGCCAACCACAACCCAACAGGGTCTTTTAATTTATTACCAAAAATAAATTGCACAAAGAGTTTAACACTTTCATCCCTAAAAAGCAGGACTTCATCAAAAGTGAAGTATCATATACCAAACGTACTAAATGTATTATAAGGTGGGTGTATCATCCAATCACAATATTAAATGAAATAATCAGTTAATTGCAGCATAACCAATCATAAGCTAAAGGAACCTATGGAGATACCAAGTTGGAAAAAAAAATGGAAACTCCCAGTGCTAAACCACCATTAAGCAGGAATGCTTCCTATCCCAGTTAAAAGTGTATGAAAAATGAAAAACGGTGCATAGAACAAAAAAATCTCATTCTAAGAACACTGACGAAATCAACATAAAACACACATTTCATATAAAACAGCATTTAAAATGTCAAGTGAATGTGCATTAAAAAATGTAGGATGTGGAGGGAAAGGAATATTTTAAATACTGAAATAATCAGAGATAATCTGTGACACTGGATACTCTTAAAACACTAGTATTATTAATGTTGTTAACTGACTGACAGAATAAGAGAATGTGAATTAATATAGAGCAGGATTCATGAAACCTCCGTGTAAGAGTTAATAGGTCTTACACGGAGGCTGCAGTCTAACGGTATGACGTCAGCATGCCATGCATATTCATGAGGGCATGCTGAGTCATACCCTAGGCTAACACGGTCCATGTAGGAAAGTAGGGGGCATGTCCGAATGCTGAGTTCTGCAAAGGGACACGCCCCCAGAAGAGTCAGAGTCCTGAAAGTAAACTCCCACGAGTGAGTCCGCGGAAATGTCAAGGAACAGAACACCACACATGCCCCCACAGACTATAAACCCAACTGTAATGTAAAACGGAAAAATAACAGTTTAATTTTTTTTTTTAATTTCCAAAATGTTTGCCCGTAGTTGCGCTCGTTTGCGCAGGTATGCCCTCTGCTCAACCACAGTTAGCAGACAGTGAAAAGCATATAAGATCTAAATATGCAAATTAAGCCAAGTAGCAATAGCGTAGCAGTAGAGACGTTGGCGAAAGAGAAAGGTAGTCACGGTTCGAGCCCCCACAACATCATTCTCTATTTTTAGTTAAATAAGCATGATACAATCCCCTGACATATATATATATATAAAACTATAATTTAAGTAAAATGTAATGAAATGGGCCATGTATTTTTGAGGAAATTCGACACAATAAAATATAAAAAAGAGATTATATGCCCATAGCTGAGCAAGGCTTCAAGAAGCCTAATATGAGTGCCCATAGGTGAGCAGCGCTGTAACAAGCTTAATATGACTGCCCTCAGGTGAGCAGCGGTTTAACAGGTGTAATATGAGTGCCCGGATTTGAGCAGCGCTTTAACACGCTTAAAATGAGCGCCCGTAGTTGAGCAACGCTTCACACAGTGTAATATGAGTGCTCATAGCCAAGTAACATGCTACCCAGCATAAGCCATTTGCGTGGCGCTGCGCTACGTTTAAACATCGCCGAAAAAAATAAACATTTTTATTTTAATTTTGCATGTAGGTACGTTGCCAGTGGCCACATATTTGGCCATTGGCATGCTTCCTGGAACATATGCAACCTTTATTTGGAGCTGACGAGGCTCCATTGTGGTATTTGCAGAACGGTACTCAGTTGTCAACTGAGTACATTTCTACAGCTAACACGGCTCCTACACGGACAGGTTTGTGCTTCCTGGATCGCAAATTTACCTCATTTGCATGCCTTTCAGCTGCAAGTGAGGTAATTTGCATATCCAAACCCTGTCCGTGTAAGAGCCATTTTAGGAGCTCTCTTACATGCCCCTACAGGCTGTTCGTGGATCGCTCATCGGACATGATGGCTGCATGGAGTCTTACTCTACTCTTAGACTCCGTGCAAGCCATCGTGAATCCGCCCCATAAACTTTTCTGTAGTAAAAGAAGCTTATAACTCAAATTGTTGTCCTTATTTATTAAGGGTAATTCACCACCTTTTCTCCAAGAGGCATCATTCTTATGATGGATTGAGACAGATATAAAATTTTGGTCAAAATTAGGGACAGGTATGCAACTTAAGAAATCTGGACAACATGCAAAATAATGGTGGGACAAAGGACCAAAAATGGAGACAAATTTTACATATTGCTCTTATTAAATTAGAAAATTGTTAGAATAAGTTTTAGCATAGGTTCATAGGTTCATAGGTTCATAGGTTGGTACTAGGTTATCAGCCCTAGGGCCTATACAAGACTAGCCATCACAATTCCCTGGCTATTTCTTCCCAGAATATTTACTTCCCCGGTCCCCTGTCTAGCAGGGTGACTGATGTGACCCCCGGGGTGAATTTCCTATCTCACATCTAATCGTCAAGGTTCCTTTTGAAGAGGTCCAAAGAGGTGCTCAGCTTGACATGTATGGGCAGTCTATTCCAGAGTATGGGGAGTCTCTGGGTCAGAAACCTATCCCTCCAGCATGTTTTGTTCATTGTGATAACCAGGTTTAGATCCCTAGAGCATATGGCTCTGAGGGATTGGGATTTCTTTAAGTGTAGCATGTCCAAAATCACTGGGTTTGACATGGCCTTGTATGCTAAGCAGAGATCACCTCTGAGTAGGCGATATGCAACAGATTATAGCTGGAGTTTTTTTAGACGGTCAGCATAGGCTGCCTGCTTTAGGCCTGTGATTCTTTTAGTGAGGTATTTCTGTGGCCTTTCCAGTTGTTGCAGATGTCTTGTGAGGTACATACCAAATAGGACATTGTACTCTATAATGGGTCTAATGAGGGATGAGTACAGTGGGACAATGACCTCCTTTTTTCTGGATGCTTTTTTTCCTGAAGGATCTGAAGTCTGAAACTGAAATTATATTATTATTAAGGGAGTAAGGGATTCCTGAAAACCAAGACAGTTGATCACCATGTGCTCTCTTGCAGGCAGCCCTTCACTCACTCTGTATTGACTATTCACACACACACACACACACACACACACACACACACACACACACACACACACACGATGACAAACCAGCAATTGCCAGCCCAGAGTTTGTTACTCTCTACTACTTATAATTTCTGAAGGGAGAGAGCATAGCTCAAGTCTCAACCTCTTACACCAAGAAATCTGTTAAATAATAAGGTGACAATTTTTAAATATTGATCTAACAAACTTAGAAAGTTGATAGAATAACAGGTTTTGTGTTTTCATGAATTTTCTGTATGATATGAAGTCTGAAACTGAAATGTCTGTCATTTTCTCAATCTTTAATATGAGGCAAAAATCTAGATATTCTGTGAAAATCTGTACAGTTGAAAGGTACGAGATGGTGATTGAGAGACTGTGAGTGACTTACCTTAATAAGTCCTCATTCAGTTCATCCTTTCATCTCAGCAAATAACTTGATGGATGTTGCAGGCAACCTGGCTGGCACAGTGGCACTGAACTCTTTTTTTTTTACACTGCAGGAGAGAAGGTGTTGCAGCTCACAAATCAAGAGCAGGATTCATGTTATCACATCAGTAAAATAAAGTATGGTTTAACAGATAATGTTAGACCTGCACCTGTGACCTGCTGCTGAGCCAACTGAACTGTTAAATCGGTCAGCCCGGGGAGAGGCAGACAAATGCACCTGCTTAGTGGTGCTTAGTCTGATGTGGGGGGGGGGGGGGCAGCAATTGAAGAAATGTGCCCCCACACTTCTAAAAGAGTTGAAGAAGCCAAGCCAATCACCAATGCCCATGATAACCAAACTGAACCATATGCATTGCACGCGACAGTTCAGAATCATTAGATCGTAATCCAAATTCGTAAAAAAAAAAAAAATATATATATATATATATATATATATTATTATATATATTTTTTTTTTTTTTTTTTCCTCCTTAGCCTTCATATAGGCCTCCCTAAGCCATGCCTTTATTTTGCTCCTGCTGATCCAGCTCTGGATAACATTATAGTGGGAACAGTGTCCTGGGAACAGAGGATGTCTATCATCTTTCAAGTTTTTTCATCTCTTTCATCTCCTCCTTATGCTAATTTTTGCTATACTACATAAAGCAATTAAGAAATGGTGTTCTGTTCAGAAAATGTGCTCTGATGGGTCCCACACAGTAGAGTACTAGTTGTAAGACATTGTGAGACTTTTTCCTATTATACTGCTAGTCTATATTTCCCACTTGGTATTTCCAGCTACTAGATGATAAATTCCATAAATGGGGGTTCACTGCATCCTATAAAAACAGATATTCTGATGGAAAATTTAACTTATTGAGACAGGATGTGGTTTGTCTTAATTATTTTTACTTTACCTATTTGGTGACTATGTAAGTCGACTGGATGGAATTGTGTCTTTTCAAGGGTGACCAAGGTTCATAGGTTCATAGTTTCATAGGTTGGTACTAGGCTATCAGCCCTAGGGCCTATACAAGCCTAGCCATAACAATTCCCTGGCTATTTCTTCCCACATTATTTACTTTCCTGGACCCCTGTCTAGCAGGGCGACTGACGTGATCCCTGGGGTGAATTTCCTTTCTCCTATCCAATCGTCAAGGTTCCTATTGAAAAGGTCCAAAGAGGCACTCTGCTTGACATGTATGGGCAATCTATTCCAGAGTCTGGGGAGTCTCTGGGTCAGGAACCTATCTCTCCAGCATCTTTTGTTTATTGTGATGACAAGGTTTAGATCCCTGGAGCGTGTAGCTCTGAGGGATTGGGATTACTTTAAGTGTAGCATGTCCAACAGCTCTGGGTTTGACATGGCCTTGTATGTTAAGCAGAGATCGCCTCTGAGTAAACGATATGCGACAGAGTATATCTGGAGTTTTTTAAGGCGGTCAGCATAGGGCATCTGCTTTAGGCCTGTGATTCTTTTAGTGAGGTATTTCTGAGGCCTTTCCAGTTGTTGCAGATGTCTTGAGAGGTACATACCAAATGGGGCGTTGTATTCTATAATGGGTCTAATGAGGGATGAGTACAGTGGGACAATGACCTCCTTTTTTCTGGATGAAAAGCCCTCTGTGATGAGGTGTGCCACATAGAAGGATTTCCTGACTGTTCTGGCGATGTGGTTATCGAAGGTGAGACCACTGTCCACCTGTGTACCTAAGTCTCTTATCACACTTTATGTGTTTAGTGTACTGCCACCTATATGGTAATTCATGGATACATGTTTTTTCCTAAAGGGGATAACAATACATTTCTTGGCATTGAGCTTGAGCCCATGGCTCTGGCACCAAGCATCTGTTTCTGTAAGGCCCTTTTATAGAGTATCCACATCATTTGGGGATTCAATAATGGCTCCCAGTTTGCAGTCATCTGCAAACTTTGTTAGCCAGAGTCCCTTAGTGTTGACCTGTACTTCAGAGAAGTAGATGCCAATCAAGAGCGGCCCCAGGACTGAACCCTGAGGTACTCCACTTGTCACTTGTCTGGAGCTGGATTTGGAGTTGGCTACTTTTACAGTGTGGGTTCTAACAGTAAGCCATTTAGCAACCCATTGGGTGACATAGGGATTAATGCCCAACTTAGTAAGTTTATCTATGATTCCAGAGTGGGGGATGGTGTCAAAGGCCTTGGCAAGGTCTAGATAGGCTGTGTGGACCACCTTACCCTTGTCCATGGCTCTGGAGACTGATTCAAAGAAGTCAATCAGGTTCAGGAGACAAGATCGGCCCTTCACAAACCCAAACTGGGTGGGGTCCAGTGTTTGAAGGTTGCCAATGTCTTTGTTTATAAGTTCCATGATAATACGCTCCATGGCCTTGCAGATAAGGCTTGTCAGACTGATGGGACGGTAGTTTCCGGGATCCAAGGTGGATCCCCTTGTGGATTGGGATAACTGTAGCTCTGCGCCACTCAGTGGGCATGAAACCTGAGGTGAGGCTATGATTAAACATGACACTTAGGTGAGGTGCCAGTTCATATTGTAGTTCATGTAGTACACAGCCCGGGATGTCATCTGGTCCCATGGATGCTGTGTTCTTGGCTTTAGAGAGTGCGTTTTGTACCTGTGTGGCCGTTATTACTGGAATTTGGCAATCTTCCGGTATTGAGATGGGCCATTTAGGGGTGAGAGGGGGTGAAGTTGGCACTGAATCGATCTGCCAGGATATTGGCAATATCCTTCGGATCAGTATATTTAATGCCATTCTGTTTTAGCTCAGAGCAGATCTGAGCATTGCCATTTAGTTTCTTGACATAGTTATAGAATGCTTTGTGGTTGTCTTTGGAATCTTTGGCAATTTTATTTTCGTAACTAGCTTTGGGGATTTTATGAGGCATCTCAGTTTCTTACTGAGGCTAGTAAGGAGTTTTTGCATCCTGGGATTTTCCTCTTTTCTGCAAAAGTTTCTTCCTTTTGTTGTAAAGTTTGTTTATGGCAGGGGACCACCAGATTGGCTTCCTTTTTTGGATGAGAGCATTTTGGTTCTATTTGGGATGGCATGATTCATGCATGAGTGGATGTGCTCGTACAGTGCCTTAGTGTAGGATTCAGCAGTTGAACTTTCAGTTCCGTCTGCATGGGTGTCATGACGTTTGTCACTTCTGACTTGAGTAGCATGAAGTTGGCTTTGGAGAAGTTTTTATGGTGGTTTCTTTACTGGGGGTGGGGTGGGATGTGGATGTTAAGGGTGATTAGCTTATGGTCAGACCTGACTAACGAGGGGTGACCATAGGTATGGAGCATTGATTTCCCATGTTGGTAATGACCAGGTCTAGGATATTGGAGCCCTGGTGGGACTATGGATTAGTTGATCCAGGGCGTTGGAATTTATGAATTCCAAGAACCGTTGCGCAAAGGTGTTGGGACATGAGTAGTTTTCCCAGTTAATGGCAGGGTAGTTAAAATCACCCAGTATTAGGGTGTTTGGTTCTATCTTAATATTTTACAGTATGTTTAGAAAGGTGTAGTGAGAATCTTGGGGTATGGTGGGGGATCTGTAGCAAGCTACAATTTGGATTGCAGTCTTACCTAGTGTTAGTTGCACTTGGAGAATTTCACATTGTGTTGGCCAACTAGCCTGGTGGTGTGAATATCCTTGGTGAATATTGACACTCCTCCACCTTTAGTGTTTCGGTCCTGGTTTGGTGCCTGAAAAGTGTGGTAAGAGTTGTAGCCTGGTATTGCAGGGGTGCTCTCTGGAGCCTTGAACCAGGTCTCAGTTACTGCACAGATATCGATGTTCTCCATTTTTAGGAGTGCCTCGAGAGAGTGCATTTTGAGGTTTAGACTTCTAGCATTGAGTAGCATTACCTTCAGATTTTGCATGCTTGTACCTGTTACGGTGGTGGTTTTGTCCTTTGAAGTTTGCCTAGAAAAGGCACTATAGGGGTGGCAAGAGCCTTAGCCAGTAACCTGAATCCCAGGGGCGACAGGTGCAGACCATCTCTGGCAAAGCATCGTGGTCTGTCAATCATGTCATCCCAGGCAGACAGATACTGGATCCCCTTTGAATGACACCATAAGCTTAGCCAATTGTTGAAGTCAATCATTTTATCCTTATATTGTGGTATAATTCTGGGCAAAGGTAGGATGCTACTCAGGGCTAGGGTCATACCTGCCTGGGCCACATGATCCTAGAGCTCTTCCATGTCTCTTTTCATGTAGTCCAGGGAGGTACGTCTCAAGTCATTCACTCCAACATGGACAATGACAGAGTCATATTTGTACTTGTTGTGGAGTGACTTGAGTGCATGCGTTATGTGGTGGATCCTGGCACCCGACAGGCAGCTGACTGTAATTTTCTCCTTATTCAACCTGGTGAGAGGGACATCAGTGTGCCGGACTATAGAGTCACCTATGACTAAAGTGTTAGGTACATTGTCTTGCCTTAGGGGCTGTTGCTGGGTGGCACACTGGTGTTGTGAACTATGTGACACATTGGTTGTGATTGGTGTTTGTTTGCGTTTCAGCTTCAGAGGTCTTTGTTGCTTGGGCAGGTTACAGTTAAGGGCCTCTGCATATGTGGATTTAGTGTTGCTATATGTGGGTGTTGGTGGTGCGGGTTTAGAAGGGCTATGTGTTGCTTGAGGTGTAGTGTGGGTGTTAACCTTCTCCTCTTGACTGTTTAGCACAATCTTGGGTGGAGAGATCTTTGCTTCCATTTTGGCTATGTAAGTGCATCTCTCACAGGTTGTAGTGTTGGGTGGTAGGAGGAGAGGGTTGTCTGTGTACATGAGGCAATTGCTGCATTGCCCCAGTATGCCCAGATTCACCATGTGGACAGGAGAAATCACAGGAAGCTGACCCTTGGACATGCCTGGTTTGGGGCTTTTTTTTTTTTCTTTGTAAAGTATAGGAGCTGTTTCCTTAGCAAGGTACTTTGCAATTATAGGCTGTTTAGTGCCTACTATTAATTTCTCCTTGTTAACAAGGAGAGTTCAGTGTTTGTATGAGTTTAAGGCTTCCTAGTGCTTTCCAGCAGGTATTAGAGAAAGTGCTAGTCACAGGGATGCTTAAAGGTAAGATTGAAAAGAATGCATTCTGCAGTGTGCACTAGAGAAGTTAGATGTGAAAGTAGGAGCACTTTGTGGTTAAGTGACTTACTCTGAGTCACACAGTGGGTAAATGGAAGTGAAATATTATGGGTACATGAATCAGCTGATTAAAAGCTCAGAGCTTTAGGCCTCTCTCTATACTAACGGCCAGATAAGTATGGGAAACATTTAACATTGCTGAGGACTTCCATTGATTTGGTCATCAAAGGTGGGATTCCATCAGGCCATGCTTGATGTTTCAGTATGCTCTGCCCAATGTATACTTGCTTAATTATTCAGGGAAGTGCATAGTCTGATTCATTTGAAAACAGAATAAAATGATGGGTCCACCCATGAAAGTATGCAAGTCATCCTTCCGAATCACTTATGCTCCAACATGGACCACAGCTGAGGGCAGCTCCTTGCTCAAAATATAAAATGCTTTGCAAGACAATCCATTTGAGTTAGCAAGGCAAAGGCAATGACAGGAATGACTTGAAGGGCAACCATTTGAAATGCCGAGACCCTTTAGAGCAAGTCCTGGAACACGGAAACTGAATTGACAAAAAATGGATTTACATATATTAAGATTGTGATGGCCATTCAGGAATATTATATTTTCTCCAAATGGCATTCATAAATTAGCACTAGGCTAACTGCCCTTAAAGGCCATTTGAAGCCTAGCCAATTATCCCCTGTGAGAATAAAACCAAGCACCTTGTGTTTGTAAGGCAAATAACTTAACCACTATGCCAACCTGCTTCTGATTACCAACCAGCTTCTCAAATTTATCATAAGTTTGTGGAATGTGGGGGTCTTGCCCACCACAGACAGAGGTTCAAGGGAGTGTGCCCACTTGGAAAAAAGTAGTTTAATATAGAAGAGCAATGCCTGAGATTCACTCTTCTGAATTTTCTAGCTTTTTTTTTTGGGGGGGGGGGTGTTATTCTGCACTTGAAGTACCAGAATTTCAACAGGGAGTCTTCTGAAGACTTGCAGCCATGCAGCCCATGTTTGTAATAGGGCAATCCAATCAAAACAATAAACTTGTGGCATTTTAAGCACTGGAATCTCATACAAACTTTATCATACATTTAAGAGTCAAAATAAACAAAGCTAGTGACCTTAGGCTAGTCTGAGAAAAGGAATGGTGCATCCATCCTTTATTAGGGAGGCAATTATTATTTGCTATTTAGGTTGGCAGCCAGAAAAAAATATTTAGTTATTCATTTATGGGATTTATTCGTAAGGAGTTGTTGAGAATATGATCTAACCTAGTTCAGACATAATTTATTCTCTGCTTATTGCATAGGAGTCTGAAGTATTTACAGTAGTGTTTTTAACTATCACATTTAATAGTGGTTACTGTAATGACAATTTCTCTCAGTCTGAATGCTTTCTTTTACTTCTTTTAGTCCTGAGAAAATGTTTATATCTCACTTGTACTTGCTTAACAAATGTTCACTTCAAATGCTATATTCATCAGCATGCATTTTAATTAACCACCCCCTTAGCTGTGCATCTGAATGTAAAACTTGTCTAACTATCTATTTTTCTCTCTTTTTAAACTAATTCATTTATGCTTATTAATTAGCTTAATGATTACTTAATTGTTCAGAATCTATATGCCCTTGAGGCAGTTCTGTGCTCATTCCCTGTGGAGAGCAGCTTTTAATCCTGAGGCATCCATTTGCTTCTGCAAATCTTCCATTTGTTTTCATATAGTTATCTCAGACTTATTAGTTCTGCTAATCGTGCACAGCATATCAAGCAATGCAGTTACATCATTAAGAGAAATGTGTATGAATTGAATTATTTTCTCTTCCTACATATTTTTACTTTCAGTGTACTTTTAGTATCAAAGTTGTTTGCAGTTTTCATCCATAAGAATATGTTTTGAGCAATCTACATGCAGATTCTCTAGTGCGTATAATTAAAAAAAATGAAAGCTGATGCAATACGTACTCACAGTGCTGGACTTGCTTAAAAATACTAAAATTCACTTAAATTGCCTGTAAACGTCTTTTCAAATATAAAAAGACTGCTGATCTTGTAAAGTACAGGAGAAAAACAAATGGAGTGTATTTCAATACACGTACATCCATATACATGTATATATATATATATATATATATATATATATATATATATATATATATATATATATATATATATATATATATATATATATATATATATATATATATCTATATATATATATATATATATATATATATAAATAAAAATAATTGTGTGTGTGTGTGTGTGTGTGTGTGTGTGTGTGTGTGTGTGTGTGTGTGTGTGTGTGTAAGTGTGTGTTTATACATATATATATATATATATATATATATATATATATATATATATATATACACACACACGTGTGTGTGGTGTGGGTGTGGGTGTATGTGTGTGTGTGTGTGTGTGTGTGTGTGTGTGTGTGTGTGTGTGTGTGTGTGTGTGTGTGTGTGTATGTGTGTGTGTGTGTGTGTGTGTGTGTGTGTGTGTGTGTGTGTGTGTGTGTGTGTGAGAGCATTGTACGTTAAAATAATGGTTAAGTTAGCTGACAGCTTGTATAGTGCATCTCTATGTTGTTTGTATACTTGTCTGCCTGTCTTGATTAGTGATATTCTTATGAGAAGGGTGTTTGGTCAGATGATTTATAGGACTGTGGTTAGGGGCTTGGATATAGGGTTACCACCTGTCCCCCTTTGCGAGGGACGGTCCCTCTTTGGGCAGTTGTGTCGTGCAAAAAAAACTGAAAAAGTGCAAATGTCCTGAGATTTTAGGACAAAAATATTTCCTATTTTTTATGTAATAGTTGCATAAAGCAGTTAATCTGTATTTGAAACACCTAAATGTTGTAAGAAACAGAATAAGAAACTAAAATGCTACAAGAATACGCTTTTATTTAGGCAAAAAAGTGAAGTTCTGTCCTTTGTACTGGCCGTGGGTATATTTTGCCCTGCAAAATCTGACGTTTGTTCCAAAAATGTCCCACTTTGGCCATTTGAAAAGGTGGCAACCCTTCTGGGACACAGTAAGGGTTAACACACATAAGTAAGATGGGAGAGGGTGGATGAAGCTCCTTGAGAATTATAGTCAGATCTCCTTCTTAATTGCCCTCAGTTAATTACCCTCAGAGCCAGAGATTGCACCTTTGCTTCTTTCTTTGCCATATCTTATATTTTGTCCCAGTGCCTGCACATTTTGTTGTCTACTCTGGATAAAGCAACACTCTGTTCATTAGACTTTTTCACTACTCTGTCAGTTGCTTTTTTAGGACACATTCTTTTTGTACATGATAGTATTGACCATGTTCTGCTATAAGAAATGCTATATCATGTTGATGATTAGGTCAGTAAGCTGGACTAACTTCTTTGAGACATATGAGAAATGCTGCAGGGTAGTGAAATCATTATCCATGCTAGAATTGGTTGCAAGATAGAAGGGCCTATTATTGTAAAAAAAAAAGAGCTGACACTCAACTGCACAAAGTTCTAGCTCAAATCAGAAGTTGAAGTCTGTTTAATCAAGCAGGATTACAGACTGTTGTAGGGAGAATGTATACATTTTAAACAAAATTTCTGGATCTCTGTTATGACATGCCTTCTTCATAGATTCATAGATTTATAGACTGTTACTAGGCTAACGACCTGGGGTGGGTTTTTTTCCAAGCCTATCCAAGTTTTCCTGAAATAATACTGATGTCTTGCATCCAAGTAGTACATTCAGGGATATATAGGGTACCTCTGTCAATAAGAGACAAGGATGTCAGGCCTGTTGTAAATTTTCTGTTCTGCAAGCATTTGTCTAGGTTTTGCTTAAAATGGGTAATAGTTGTACTCAGCTTCACATGGATGGGAAGCCAGTTCCATAGGTGGAGCAGTCTCTGGGACACATTTCTATCTCTCCAGCATGTTCTGTTTAATTCATAGACAAAAAGCATTTCTGGTACTCTTTGACTTATGGATATATAGGAGATTCATAAGAGTGGGGTTTGCAGATGACTTGTAAGCCAGGCATAGATCACCCCTCAGCAATCTATAGATGACTGAGTAGAGAGAAAGAGCTTTAAGGTGCTGTGCATAAGGCAGGTTCTTATGCCTTGAGTTCCTTTTGTGAGAAGCCTTTGAGGTTGCTCTAGTTACTGCATATGCCTGGTAAGGTACATACCAAAAGGAACACTGTACTGTATGATTGGTTTTATAAGGGGGGAGTACAGTGGGATAACGACCTCTTTGGACATAGATGTTGTGCACTTACTTATAAGTTGCACAACATAAAAAGGATTTCCCCACCACTGTGGCCACATGGTCAAAGGTAAGGGTACTGTCTATGTGCATACCCAGATCCCTGCTAACTGGGTCAATTTGTCACATGGTCACTGAGTTCTGTCACAAGTATAATAGTATATAATCATTTAATACAGAGATGCATAGCATTTTATATTTGAGGTACCTTCCATATGTAATTCATTTAAGACTTTGTGTTATCCAAGGAATCAAAATCTGTTATATCAGGAGCATTTATGTGCAAAATACAAAAGAAGCTTAAGTATTCCTAGCTTGTGGATTTGATATCAAGCTACTGAAATATGGTTGGTATTCATCTGGTGGCATGTATAAAGTTGACCTATGTGGATGACACTTCATGCCATTGCATTCTCTTTGAGTTTTAGAAGTCATTTTGCGGATCAAGAGAATGACCTCCTTCACAATCTAACATTGGAAATCATTGCCACAGGTTATGCATAAAGCATACAATCATTTAATACAGTTGGTTAATACTTTGTACTTAATTTTATCATTTTTCATACTCTAGACCCTGTCAGACTGATTTTCACTAATGTTCATAACATAGACTGCCATCAGATTAATTTTTGCAAATATTGTTCATACTATAGATCCCCATAAGACTAATTTTGACACATATTTTTCATATTATAAATCCCCATCAACTTTTGGCCGTGATGCCTTTTGTCTGGAAGGGCTCATAGGTTCAATGGCTCTTGTAAGCTCCTTTCTATTGGACCTTTGCTGGTCAAGGCGTATTAGAATGTGTTACCAGTTTTTTCTTCAATGTACATTCTGAGATATCAGTCTTTCCCGTCTTATTTTAATATTAATAAAGTTTACCTTTTTTAGCATGAACAGCTTACACAGTTTCTTAAAGACAGGTGTAAGATGACAGAGATTTCTCCATTTATCTTCCTGATGTTTTAACATTTGTAATCAGCATTTCTGGAAAACATTGTGTCCTCTGAAAGCCTTCCTCAAAGATTTACTGTTTAGCTAGCCAAGACTTCAGTGACAGAAGTTCAGGATTTACCACTGGTTATTTCAGAAAAAAATGCTGATTCCCTGAGCCCTGAAGAGATTTAACTATGTTCTTACTGTCTCTCTTACTGCAACTGCTGTACCTAAATGGAGCTTTTTTGAGTACAAATATTTTCATTGTCAGTTTTATACTGCCAAGATGGGGCATCAGTCTTGTGGTTGCACATTTTTGGGCATGCCATAATATGGATAATCTTATGCTGTAAATTGTGGAAGGATGTGTACCATCTTATGGCCTTGGAGAATATGTGCTTTAGTTTGTTTATTTTATCTTTTTATTGGTATCTAACAAAGTGTTCAGAATATTTAGAAAATGAACCTCTTTTTCTTGAAATTATTGATTGTTGGGCAATTGTAAATGGTCGTTCTTCTCAACTTTCGATTTTCTTACCTCTGTTATTTGCATTTTGTTTTTTTGTTGATTCTATCTAGTAAAGTAGATCCATATCTATATCTATATCTATATGTATATCTATCTATATATATATATATATATACATATACATATATATATATATATATATATATATATATATATATATATATATATTTCTATAGATATATTTAAACATCCAAAATAGAGTACCATGACCACCATAGCTAAAACAAACAGGCTTTATTAAATATTGATAAGCGCTTCCAGGTTAACATAACCCTTCTTCAGATCAAATATCAAACAAACACATATTTAAATGATATAACAACCAATAAGATTCCATCAATGACGCACCAAAAATATTTGGCCAATCCAAACGAAGATGTTAATTAAATGTGAAAATAGAAAAATCATCACGTAGTATGGTCTGTTCCCATAAACCAATGGCTATACAACATAATTCACTGATATGGGTAATTAAAATACAAGCAAATAAACCAGTGGTGAAGCTGTTTTCCTAACTTGTCGTTATATTGTAATCCGTGAATATAATGGTCTATATATCACATAGCTCTTTTATGTTAAAACAACAATTTTAAGAAAAAACACCTTATTATCATTTAGATTTGTTATATCATCTCTTGAAAGCAAAATGATGAATTTTGGTAGCTTTTGAAGAACTATAAAAGCAATATGTTAAACACTGATATCAGAAACAAATCATAACCATGGGCTTGAATTAATAACCATTCATACAAATTTGGGATTATGAGCCTATACTTGGTAGATGCTGATGGCATCATCTAATGAAAATGTTATATCTTTTCTGCTAACTAAATGTATTGGTGTCTAATAGCCAATCAAAATTGTGCTGATTTACCACTAAATAATATGATATTTAATATTGTGTAGGCTCATATTCTGTATTAAAAGGCTTGTTAATCATATTCAAAAAATCTAAGTATAGACCTATATAAAAAAATCTGCAACAAAATCCTTCACTCAGCGGCCAGCATCAGTGAAAAAATGACCGGAGTGAAATATAGAAGTATGACATGTCAACCTGGATCAAAAGACACCCAAAATCATAATCAACAGAAAACATATCACAACATCTTCATCAAATCGTTGGGTAGACTGCAGTGCTCTCCCATTGTACGAAAAGAACAGCTGCCTTGATGCTGCATTGTCATTATAAATAAATATATGGTTCTGTTTCATGTAAAAACACAACTGTGTAGAAAAGGGCCAATCAGATCTAAAGGTTAGATTTTTTTGTCCAATAGAGTTCGAGACAATCAAATTGGAGGACTGATATTATCAACCAATAGAAATATGACAAGCCCTTCACCAGTCAGTGAAGGTATTTCTATATACTGACCAATGACAAAAATTATCATAACATTAGTCTCCATAAAATATTACATATATGGGAGGGCTGTGAGCTGATCTTAAAGATCGTATTCATCAGAATCATATATTTAGTTGCCTTTAAAAAATGAGCAAATAAGCTTTAACTCTCGCATTTCACAGAACAAGCAGCTGTTTTGAATTATGTTGTTATTGTGATCAGTTGTACACTTTTATTACACACAGAATCATAACAATGTGGAAGACCAATCAGATCTTAAAATTAATGCTTTTGATCAATAGTATTGGAGCCAGTCAAAATGGAGGACTCATATTTTCATCCAATAAAAGATATAACAAGCCCTTCACAATCGTTGCGGGTATTTTCATTTACTGAGCAATCAAAATTGTTACTTAGCATCATCTTCATATTACCCTTCAAGCTCACATTTCACAATGCCAGTACATAAAATTGTCTGTTCCGGATCATTATAAGTAGATATGTAATGCCTCTAAAATCTAAAACCAATGTTGAAAACAGAAACCAATGATACAGAATCTGTCAAAAGGCAACGGACAATGAAAAAAACATGTTTAACAGCTAATGTAATGAATAAAAAAGAAACAAACATATCTCTTTAAGCAATACAAACACTCAACAACACAATATCAACTGTAGACATAAAACTAATACTAAAGCAAAAATATAACACATAAATAACATTGAAAATCAAATAAAATTATTCCAATAACTCAAATCATAAAAAGAACAACTTTTGTCAATCAAGATTATACATAGGATGGGAGCGAACATGAAAATTATGACATTTCCTTCTATATTGTTTTAGTTGGCTTTTCCTTCTTGTCAATTAATATTTACATTATAGAACACAATGGAAAGCAAAAATTATAGCTCGTAAAACTAGCACTGAACAAAGTATGACCTATTGTTCCATCTCAGACTGAGAACGACATATAAATAGTATGTCAACCATTCAACAAAAGAGAATAGGTCAAGAATGACAAGGATGTTACAAGCGAATCAAAATTATGGCTTAGACCATTGAACAATATCTATTCAAGTCTAGTTAAATGATATATATAATCACTGATGATGACAATGATAAACAAAAGCAACGGATAATCAACTGGTGTATAATTAGTTCACTACAACCAATTAGAAAATGTTGTAGCACCAATTATCCAGTCCCAACAAACAGACAATGTCCAGGTGATGTATGTAAACAGGGGCATCCCAAATAATAAAACAAACTGGAATTTTATGTCAAACGTAAAAGCAATAATGTCAAGATAGTCAGGTAAGGTCATTTTAATCGACCCCCTGTTGACTAATGCTATATCAATAATAATAATGGCAAGCAACCGGAAATCTGTAACTGCCAGGATCAATACTGAAGCAATCAATAGTATTAAATTTGATCTGGATGCATACATGTGTGCATAATGTAAAAGATATATGTGATATATAGGTCATTATATTCATGGGTTACAATATAGCAGCAACTTAGGAAAACAGCTTCACCATAGTTTATTTGCTTGTGTTTTAATTAGTCTTATTGGTGAATTATGATGTATAGCCATTGGTTTATGGGATCTGAGCATACTACATAATAATTGGCCTATTTTTCATGTTTAATTGACATGTTAGATTGGATTGGCCAAATGTTTTTGGTGCTTCATTGATGGAATCATATTGGTTGTTATATTATTTAAATATGTGTTTCTTTCTTTGATATTTGATCTGAAAAAGGGTTATGTTAACCTGAAAGCACTTATCAAGTTTTAATAAAGCCTGCTTGTTTTACCTGTAGTAGTCATGGTATTTTACTATACATACACTACACACACACACACACACACACACACACACACACACACACACACACACACATATATATATATATATATATATGTACACATATACATATATCTCTAGAGATATATGTGAAAGCCAGTTGAATTACCAGTTATGGAATGTACTGACATCCTACAACATCCTTGCTATTTAAGCTTTTTGTTTTGCTTTTTTTTTTTTTTTTTGCAATTGGCTCTGACTTCAGTTCCCAAACTTCTTGGAATTAGTCATACTTCTCATTTTCTCAGGTACCATGCTTATACTAAACCTGATCCTTCAGTAAAAACAAATGCAATACCCATAAAATAAATAAAGGTCTCCCTTTGTGAAGAAAGCCTGTAGGATCAATGGATGCTTGGATCACAAATGCACTGGGAGAGAAAAAGAAAATCTGGGCCCATCATAGTGCGGGCTGTATGAGGGATTTCTATAATCCCTAACTGGTTCACTTACATGCCAAACATCCTTTAATGGGAATACAAGAACTGGTAAGGGGTAGCCCCCACCTATATGATAACATCATCTAAATATGACCCCTGTTGAATGTGAATATCTTATGATAGGCTCCAGTCTCAAGCAGAAACTTGTAACTTGTCTTTACATAAAATGCACTGTATATATCCCATCTCCAAGAAATAATGATCAGCAGCTAAAGACTCTTCACTCCTTGCTGTGCCTGTTAGCTCCACCAGTACCCATGCCGCTATTTGAACCTTGGTCTTTTAGGTCATAATCAGGGGTTCAACCCTGAATGACACCAAGGTATTGGCTATTTCTATTTCTTCATAACTTACATTTTTTTTATCTTTTGTTGACCAGGTTAGTCTCCCTAGGCAATTGGCCTCTTTTCAGGAGATACATTAGTTGGTATTTATACTACTAGCGGAAATCTGACCAGCGCATCAGGGAACTTCTCCTACTCTTTTTAGTTGGTGCTGTGGGATCTTTTACATCCACCTGGTCTAACACCAACTCAAGTAGATGGGAACCTCAGTTTAACATCTCATCTGAAGGATGACACACTCGGGGGTGCAGCATCCCCCTTATGCTGCACTACAGTGTCATCAGTCAATCTACCTGTTGTATGAATGAGGTAAGTGTGCTAATGTCTGAATTTATGCAATTCCAAGGAAGCCACTGATATATAAAGGACGGGTTCACCCTATTCATTCTCTATTAGAAGCATACACACACACACACACACACACACACACACACACACACACACACACACACACACACACACACACTCACACACACACACACACACACACACACACTATTATTAAGAATGTAATGTGCAGTGGCATATTGTATCTGTTGTGTCTCATCAAAGTTATTGTGCTCATATTATAATTCCTCAGCAAATGTTGATTGCAATTGACAATGGTATCGCCTGAAATACAGGTACTCATGTATTTACCAGTACCATTACAAAGCAATTAGATTAAGAGAACTGTTAAGGCATGTTTTTTTCCTGAAGATGCCCTCTACAATCTGTTGCCCATCAAGCATCAGATAACTAAATGCCACAGCAGAAAGACTACCCATCACTAAATATACTGGATCAAAATATTGAAATCGAAAATATTCCAATATTGAAATTGAAAGTATTCCAATCTAAAAATATGGAAGTGCTGCTCTTTCTAATCCTCTGCTTAGGCCAGTGCTGATTTTTTGTACTAAGGCATGATTTAAAAGGCACGTTTCTGAATTTTTCCTCTCTGGCTATGCCTGATACGTAAACACTTGCAAGTTTCCAAGACTAATTTTTATAAACAAAATATAATAATAAGGTGGAGAGCCAAATGAACAAAAATTCCATATTGTAATGACCCGAAACTATTGTTAAAATCATAGTAAAGGTTGGTTTTATATAAAAAAACAATAACGTCTACTTGTAGGTGAAGCAAAGTCGATGACCAGAGGAAGTTAATAAAGAAAATGTTATTAGACAAACTATAATAATAATAAATAATAAAAATACCCTGAGTAATACTGGCAGAGTTTCATGACAGTATTTTAAGTAGGTTGTTGATACTTCAATAAGTGCTGCTATGGCACCACATATACATATAATTTGACTGTGGTAATGAATTAGTTTTGTGTTGTGAACATAATTAAACATGTAATGCTGACTTTTTATAGTTTTATAGATGGTTCAGTCATTTAGTGTGTGTATGTGTGTGTGTGTGTGTGTGTGTGTGTGTGTGTGTGTGTGTGTGTGTGTGTGTGTGTGTGTTGTGTGCATCCTTTGTTGGAATGCAAACCCATCCAGAACTGGTTCGGTTCCTCTGCTTTGTGTACACTGACTGTCAGGGCACCTTACACATCCCATTCAGTCATGAAATTAAATTCCCCTAGTGATGTAAACATCATCTAAGAGGGCCTTACCCAAACTAATGACTGGTGCCAGAAGCATGGCCTAAACTGAATGCCAATAAATGTATCATTATCCCCTTTAGGGAAAATGTCATCCCCACTAATTATCACATTAATAACAATATACTAAGCATGCAATCAGTCATCAGGGACTTGGGCACCCAGGTTGATAGCAACCTGACTTTTGACCACCATATTGCCTCCATTGTACGGAAGGCTTTCTACATAGCTCACTTCATAAATAAGGGTATTTCATCCAGGAACAAGGAGGTCATAACATTCCTGTACTCCTCCCTTATCAGACCCATTATTGAGTACAATGCCCCCTTTGGCATGTACCTTGCTTAGCGCATGCAGCAGTTGGAGAGACCACAGAGGTTCCTGACCAGGAAAATCCAGGATCTCAAACACCAATCCTATACAAATAGGCTAAAAGCCTTGTCCCTCTACTCAGTCTCATACAGACTGCTCAGAGGTGACCTGTGTCTGGCATACAAGGACATTTCAGACCCAGCCTTGATGAAGTTGTTGCATATCCATAAGACAAACTTCACTCGCGCATCCCGCATGCAAGGCCTTAACCTGGTCTGTTAGATTAATAGAACTTGTTGGCAGGATAGATTTGTATCCAAAAGACTCCCATCTGTGGAATAGACTCCCTCTCCATGTCCAGCAGAGTACCTTCCCTAGGCCTTTTTAAGAGGAACCTGGACAACTGGATGGGAGACAGAAAATATACCCCTGGGATCCCACTTGTGCCCCTGCTGGACAGGGGAAACAAATGCTGAGTTTGAGGGAACATGGGTAAAATTTTTAGCTAGGCTTATAAGTGCCTCTGGGCAAATAGCCTAGTATCATCCTATGAACCTATAAATCTATGAGATGAATTAAGTGGGTAACAGGAAAATGATTGGATCGATGGATGGATGCATGTATACACGAATGAATGAAGATTGAAATCATTATTAGCTTACCAGATTCAGAGAGAAAGAGAAAGGTGAATACTCCACGACAATCGAAGCAAACCAGATGATAGTCACTTCAAATAACTATAAATCCACAACTGCGTTGAAGAAATGACTTCTTTAATCAGCAAAGTAAGCGCTTTCACGTCTCCCTGGACGCTTCATCAGACTTAATTAAAACAAATACCAACATTCAGAGCTATTTAAATATCACATTGAACATCCTAAGAACCAATAAAATATCTCACAATAGACACCTGACTAAATGAGACAACATCCTTAAAGTTACTATTTTTCTAGAGTTAAAAATCATATTCTAATAAGAACTTTCATTTATGTATATTTCTCTTAACTAAGAGAGAATATATAATTCTAAAAAATAATTAAAAAAAATTAGTATATCTAATACAAAAGAAATCTATACACAAAGTAAAAAGTTACTATGCATATGCTTAAAAAATGATAAAAATAACCAGTGCTTCATAATAAATACATTCATAAGAAGGAAAGGGTATTGCTAGAAAAAAGGGGAGGGGTTGGAGAGAAAAGGGAGAGCAGGTTTTAAGACACCTATATAGCATTACAATAGTATCAAGAACATTTCTAGTAAGTACCTTACAGGTTTATCCACATGGAAACTTATCTCAAAAAGTGGGTCAGAAACACCTGTATAGCCTTACAATACTATCAAAGCATTTTTATTATATTTATTATTATTAGTGCCTCAGAGGTTTGTCCAAGAGGAATGGCTTTAATGTAAACCTATCATTCAAGCCATGCCCTTTATCAGCAGATAACCTAATTATCCATTTGGCTTCCTCTTTTTCTGTATAATTGCTGATGGTCCCTAGCCTTTCTATAGCATGTATATATTCCAAAATCATGAATCTAAACGTATGTGTCGTATCATTATGTAAAACATGGTTAACTAAAGCATTGCATTCATTCTCTCTACTGATGGCATATATATGTTCTGTAATTCGCTCCTTTAATGTTCTATTTGTTTTACAAACATAGAAACATGTACATTTACTGCAGAGAGCTAAATAAACCAGATTTCTGGATTTACAATCAGCATAATGGCTAAACTCATATTTAATACCTGTATCTGGATGTTCAAAAGTATTTGTATTCATGATAAAGTTACATTGGTTACAACTACGACACGCAAAGGTCCCCTTTCTAGAGGAAATTACTCTCCTTTTTCGTGTTTTTTTATAACAAAGCAATCCTTTCAATGACTTAGTGTTTCTATAGCTAAAGCTGGGATGGGCTCCTACTAATCCTTTTATGCTGTCATCTAATTGCAGTATTCCCCAATGTTTCTTAATGACTTCTGTTATAGAGCTATTGCTGTTTGTTTAGGGAATAACCACTCTTTTCATTCCTTGACTACTAAATCCATGTTCTACTCGAGTGTCATTATTCCTCTTAATATATGGAAGACCAGCTTGATCACGTTCTATCTCTTGTAGTACTTCAAGGTCCTTCCTGTGATAACCTCTCTCTGTAAACTCTCTCTCTATGCCTTCAATTGCATTAAGATACACAGAATCCTTACTTGTTAAACGAGAATAGCGCATAGCTTGATTCTTAACTATATTCCTGTGTATGTGTGGGGGATGCATACTATCTCTATGCAGGATAGCATTTCTCCTACATGGTTTTCTATAGATCTCTCTATTTATTACCCCCTTTTCTTTCTGTATAAGAACATCTAGAAATTCCAATCTAGATTGGGATCTCTCACTGGTCAATGTCAAGAAGGTCGTAGTACTATTAATGTATGTGATAAACTCTTCCAAGGTATCCAAATCACCCCCCCATACCAAAAACACATCATCTACAAACCTCTTGTAGTATTTTATGTATTTCAAATATACCAGGTGTTCCAGGATGTATGTAGATTCCCAATATGCCAACACCAAGTTGGCATAGGTGTTGGCACGTGGTGTGCCCATCGCTACTCCTGTTGTCTGTAGATAATAATTCCCATTAAAAATAAAAAACATTGTGTGTAAGGACTAGTTCCAATAGCATGGTAATCTTCATGATTTGACTATTGGTCATCCCTTTCTGTAGTAAATATAGTCTCAAAAAATCTATTCCTACATAATTTGGTATGCCGGTAAATAACGATTTTACAACTAGCGTTACCATATAATCAGAGTCTATCAGACTCCCATCAAAATTATAAGGTGCTAAAGTTTCCAAAAATTGTTCTGTGTCTTGTAGGATAGAAACTGTAGAATCGAATACAGGTCTCAGTTGTTTTTCTAAATAAATTGACATGCTTTCTGTCAGCCAGCCCTTACCAGAAACTATGGGTCTAAGGGGAGGTTTGTCTAGCAATTTATGTATTTTCGGCAGACCTCTGAACATAGGTACCAATGGTTTCTCTATCAGAAAATATTTATATAAATTCTCATCAATAATATTACATATCAGCATATCGTATAGATCTGCATGTACAGTTTTAATAATCCTATCTAGTTCTGACATCATAAGCTTCCTATAAGTTGTAGTATCTGATAGCATCTCAATAATCGTATTATTGTAATAACTGTTATCTAATAATACCATGGCACCCCTTTTATCTGCTGGTCTTATAACTATATCAGTATTGTATTGTAAATCTTTCAATGCTCACTTTTCATCTATAGTTAAGTTAAAAAAATTCAGGTTTCAGCTTATTAGTACTCTTTTGAAACAACTCAAGCAAGTAATTTGTACATGCTTTTTCAAAGCTCTCTAATAATGGATGTAGATTAGGCACATACGTTAATGGTTTCCTAAAATTAAAAGGATTATCTTCATTCACTGTACTATTGTCATATTGCATGCCTAGTGCTACATTTCTAGTAAAGCATCTAATATCTACAACCAAATCGCTCACATCTATGCATTGTGAAGGGATAAATGAAAGTCCCTTATTTAAAGCAGATTTTTCAGATTCAGATAATACATACTGTAAAAGGTTAACAATCAAGTCCTGTGTGTTGGTTTCAGTGTTTTCTTCTGAAACTCGAACTACTCGTCCGATGTTTTCCTTTTCCTGCCCTTGTATTGTGGGCTCCATGTCTGCCGACTGGCTGCTCGAAATGGTAATGGAAAATGGAGACCAGTCACTTCATCATTTCCCTGTTGAGGTGTTTGTTCCACCACTTGTGTCATTTTTCTCCATACAACTTGCTCATTCCGTGCTGCTGGATTATTTGAGTCATTAACTGAGTCTTTAAAGGAGTGCGCTTCATCTCGCGGTTCTTTATCAACTCTGTGTGATGGAAATGATGTCACATTACTGGAAATCGAGGGGACTGAAGAATCCGAACACTCAATCAATGATTGTGTAATGCTAGTTGTTGTCACCGCATTATTGGGTCGAGTGGATTCCCTTGGCCAAGAAAAGACATTCCCCTTCGAAAAATCCAGGCAGTCTCTCTCTAATTTTCTTTTCCTAGCCTGTAGCAATCTGTTTTCTAATGCAGTTAGAGTAGTTGCTAATTCTGCTAAGAAATCTTCTTTTTGTTGGTGTGTTAGGATGGAAGATAAACATTGCTCTAAGTCTATCGCTTCTTTAAGAAGCTCTTCCTCTATAATACTGTACTGCTCTATAAGAAGCTTCATATAACTATAACTCATTTCTAAGTTCAACTGTTGCCACTTAGATAGCAGCTCAGGATAAACAGAACCAAAAGTTGGTATTTTTAAAATCCAAAGTCCTCTAGGTACAATTTTAAATGAAATGCAAGCTTCCATATGTTTCTTCTGCCATTGGATGTTCTTAATTTTGCTTAGAACATCTTCTAGTTTCCTCATTAACTGCAAAGCATTAATCTGTATTGTCTGACCTTTCTGTGTTACAGCTGGTTTAGTTAATTCAGCATATAATAGCCTTAATAGTGGATTGCCATCCATAGACAGTAGCTGCTTAAGGCTAACTGACTCAGTGTCTGTAACAATGGCTCCATTCAACAACAACCTGGTTTCTTCTGTCATGTCCCCTGGTGTAATCAAAAACAATAAATATGTAGTGTCCAAAAATAAAACACCAAGGGGTAAGGTATCACCAGACAAAGTTACTGTACCAGATTCAGAGAGAAAGAGAAAGGTGAATACTCCACGACAATTGAAGTAAACCAGGTGATAGTCACTTCAAATAACTATAAATCCACAACTGCATTGAAGAACCACTGCTGCCATTTGATTACATGGGGCGGCCATGGTGGTGCAGCGGTTAGTGTTGCCGCCTCACAGCAAGAGGTTCTCTGGTTCGATTCTCGGCTGGGGTGCCTTCTGTGTGGAGTCTGCATGTCCTCCCTGTGGTTGCGTGGGTTTTCTCTGGGTGCTCCGGTTTCCTCCCACATCCCAAAGACATGCAGTAGGTGGATTGGACACTCTAAAATTGGCCCTAGGTGTGAGTGTGTGCATGTGTGTGCCTTCTGTGGAAGGCAGGGTGCCGGGCTGGTGACTCAACACTGTAAAACTCCACTGCCATTCATGAGCAGACAGATGATCTGCTGTGGTGACCCCTAACTGGGAAAAACCAGAAGAAGAAGAAGCTGCCATTTGATTACATGATCCTTCCATGAGAGTGAGGAAAAGGAAGGAAAACAGGAGAGAATAGAAATTAAAAAATCTAGAACAAGCTAAGGAAAATTAAAAATAGTCAATTATCATTTGTGAATTGGATGAAGTACTTATGAAATTAAATGTTGAATCAGTATCTGGTCCAGACTGTAGCAATTAATGGATTGGCAAAAACAGTATTTTGTAAATGTACTGAATGAATGTTTGAAGGGAGGGCTGGATTTTGAAGAATTATTTTTATTTACTTAACATTTATTTACTGGGAAAGTCCAACTTGGAATGAAGCCAATTTTTCGTGGAGGCCCAGGGAGAAATGCTGCAGACGCATGTCTTTGTTATGTAGGAGGAAAGCAGAGTACCTGAAGAAAGCCCACATGAATGCAAGGAGGACATGCTCACAGAAGGCACTCCAACCAACAATCAAACAAGAGAACCTCTTGCTGTGAGGCGACAATACAACAGCTGCACCACTGAGCCGTCCAAATGTGTCAACTTGAGACAGGCAAGATTTGAACCTACAGTCTCCTGATTTGTAGTCAGACATGTTATGCATTGTGCTATTGACCCCAGTAATTATATAATGGGATATTAAAATTTATATGGAACATAGATGAGAATACTGAAATAAAAAAAACTGGAGACGCATTCAGCCTTATGTTGGCTACACCAAGAATGTGTATATTTACAATCATATGTGTCTACATGGTAAAACAACTGCTTCTGAATGCTGTACACATGTATATATATATATATATATATATATATATATATATATATATATATATATATATATATATCAGTTTTGTTAGGACTCAGGTATGGAAATTATGATTTTTTTCATATTTTGGTAAATAACTTTGCAAGGGAGCATGTCAGTGTGCCAAGTAATACCTCATGTTGAAGACAGTATTGATAGTTCCAACATGGTTTAATAATTGTGCCTGTATGTTGTACACATGTAACAACCACAAAAAGGAATAAAACCACAGAAATAAACCCAGCAGGATGTGAACAATCCAAGAAGAACACCAAACTTTATTAATGTTAAGCGCTTTCTTCTCTACTACAGAGACTTCCTCAGAACAATGTTCCACAGTAACCCAACCAACTAAAAATCCATCCTAATTAATCAATTAACATTTAAAATCAAAATTAAAAGTAATATGCCCACCATTATGAATAAGAATTAATAAATCATTTATAACATGTTTTATATATACTGAATACATGTAAACAGCCTGTTTGTCAACCTAAAAGCACAGTGGTGAATTAATTATAATTAATTAAAAATACCATTTAATAATAGACATGCCACCTGCACTAATCTGCAATTTGATCAAGTTTAAAAACACTAGCAATACTTATGGTCTCATTAATACCTGGGTAATGAGAAGCGTTTAGAAACAACTGCCATCTCAATTCCATCAGGTCCAAATGTACATTTAAAATGGACCCTTGTTCATCCTTCACTAACTGCTGCGAAACCAAAAATTTTAAATCATGCATCTGATTCTCCTTAATATGCCTAAATAGGACACTAGTGGTCCTACAATGTCTTATATCCCCCAAATGTTCACATATTCTTAGTTTGAATTTCTTACAGGTTTTACCAATATAAAAACTAGGACATTCTTCACACTTGGCCATATATATATAACATTACTACTATTACAATTGTAATGGCCTCTAATCTTAAGTATCTTCCCATTTGCTCTAATTTGACCCTCAGTCTCCATTATAAACGAGCAAATGGAACAGGAATTACATTTAAAATTGCCAACTTTCCTATTGATCCTACTCTCATGTCTTATACCTTCCAGTATATTCTTTATGGATTTGTCCCTCCTAAACACGTGTCTCGGGTTTTTACCAACTTTCAACCCTACATTAAAATCAAATTGAAGAATCTCCCAATTGGCATTTATTACATCAATAATAGTGTTAGCTATCCCATTATATGTTAAAATGAAGGTTGAGCTGTAAAAAACCTTTTCAGAGTAGAATCTATTACTACCCATAAAGCCATGACCCAAAATGGGTCAGTAAAAACCTTGTTTCCATTTGTGAAGTACCTCATGGCTAAGATCTTCCAAAAGACAGTCAGGGTATCCCCTTTGTTTGAACATGTGTGTAATGAATTCTAATTCAACCAAAAAGTCTGCATTAGAGCTTAACATTCTGGCCGCCCACACAATTGGCCTATAACAACTGCCCTCTTTTGATGATGCAGGTGCCAGCTCTCATAATTCAGGTAAGAATTAGAAAGTGTAGACTTTCTATGAATCTTGGTGTTGAAACTCATTTTATACCAATCAATCACTAATTCAACGTCTAAATAAACAATTGTGTTCCTACTATATACATGGGTGAATTTAAAAAAATCAACAGTTCCATTAATGTATACAAGGAACTAATTCAGACTACCTTCTGTACCTTTCCAAATGAGAAACAAGTCATCCAGAATATGTGTATAATGTACAATGTTGGAACTGTACTGACTAGGACATAATAAGATTAGCAAAAATGGGGGCACAAGCTGCCCCCATTGCCACACCTTTCACTTGTTTGTAATACTGCCCTTCAAACCAAATGTAGTTGTTTTTCAAAACTAGCTCCATGAGTATACTCAATTTATTAATTTCATCTTGAGTGAAAATGTTAGTTTTGTGAAGCTGTTGTTCGAACCAATCAATACCTACATCATGGGGAATTACAGTGAACAAATTCACTACATCAACAGTAAATATAATCATGTCCAACATTAATTCAATGCCATTTAACTTGTCCATAAATTGCCAGGAGTCTTTACTGATGTAATCAAAAAAAACAAAGGCTCTTCTGCATTTCATGGTCTAAGTATTTGGTAATAAAATGTGTTTTGGACCTTTTACCATCCACAATGAGCCTGAATTGCAGAGTAACAAGCCCTTTGTGGATTTTTGGGATGCCAAAAATATTTGGCACCCTAGGATAATCATTTTTCAAAAAATGGTATTTGTCTATGTCAGTTTGGGCTTGATAAAACCATATCATCGAGAACCAACTCTATCTTCTTGTATGCCACCTTAATCTCATTTAGAGACCTTTCCTCATAGGCATCATCAAGCAAAATGTTATTCATGCCATCTAAATAGTCTCCCCTGTCCATAATCACCACTCCATTACCCTTGTCAGGTTTCTTAAACCTGACCATAGGGTCCTTAATCAGTTTAAATATAAGCTGTTTTTCTTCCCCAGTCAAGTTCGAATAATCAAATTTATCCTTACAAGTGTAACTTTTCCTTATTTCCTTTTCACACATTCTTTCAAATAATTCAACTGTTTTATTCAAGGGAGGTTTAAGGGTACTAGGCTTCTTACACTTATTCCTAAGTGGACCTTCCACATTAGTCTCTTGGTTGAACCATACATTTAAATTTAATTTTCTGGTGTATCTCTTCAGATCAGTAATGGATTCTACCAAGTTTCTAACCCTGCATGGAATAAAGGGGAATCCTTTCGCCAAAAATCAGCAGGTTGTGTTAAGTAAAGGACTCCTATTCTATTCGATAGGTGCCATGTCATCTTTTGCATCCATCTGATCTACTATCTTGGTTTTATGTCTCATCTGAATGATGACACTCTCAAGGGTGCAGCACCTCCCTTATGCTACAATGCAGAGTCAGCAATCAATCTACATTGTGTGGAAAATTAACCAATGTAATCACCGTTGTGGAGTGCTAGCCCAGTGAATAACCATATGAAAGAGCAATGGATGATGCAGCTGAAAAGAATATGTCACAGAAAAATGTTCTGGAACCTTCTGTAGAAGTCCCAAAGGAAACAGAGAATAAAGAATGCTCCCATTAGCATAGATGTAAAAAGATCTAAGGGAAGTGTTGTTTGATTTAATAGGGATGGATAGACATATCAAGACTGATGAAAGAAATACATTACAGAAAGTCATTAAGACCCAAAATGTTAGAACTTTGAGAAAACAAATGAACACAGTAATCAAGACTATTCATAGAAATTCATGTGATATAACAGAAGAAAATAAAATACATTACTGTGCAGCTAAATTAATAACAGATAAAGTCTACCACTCAAACACAAAGCAATAAGGGAACGGAAGGGAAGAAATCAAATACTGTCATATAAGCATTGAATAGAGAAAACTATAAAGTAATTAAGACAGGAAGTGTTATTGTTAGAATAGTACAGAAGAGGGAATAGATCAACAAAAATACTTAGAAAGATAGCTGTGATACAAGCAATGAGCAATATTGGAACAGACCAAACTCTAGAACATACTATTGCCAATAATAAAATAAAGATATCGGCGCAGGCAGAAAAAACTTAGAAGGTATGCAGATAAATATAAAGGAAAAGTACAAAATAAGCAATGAATTGATGACCAAAATGTTTTATAGTGAACTGGGAAAAAAACAAAAGGAATAGAAACACCACCAAAAAAAAAAAGAAATAGATTTTGGAGAAATATCTATGAAAACCCTTGAAACATAAGAAAAATGCTGAATGGATAGAAGAAGTGAAAGAATCAGTAAGAAGTTTAAATGTATATGATATGAAATGGGATGAAGTAATGGCGAGAGAAATTGAAACAAAATTAAGGAAAGATTCTAATTGGAAAATCCCAGGTCCAGATGCAGTGCCTAATTTCTGGCTAAAAGTATTAACATCTTTATAAGTAGATTTTGCCCGAGTAAGAACTAATTATATGCACATCCTCTAGAGAAGCCAACCTGGTTAACAACAGGAAAAATTATTTTCCTCTTTAAGACTCAACCTGCAAGCTATCTTAAAAATTACAGACCAGTAACTTGCCTTTTGATGATGTATAAATTATACAATGGAATTGATGACGATTGAGTTTATAATCATTTAGAAGAAAACTCAATCATAGCAATAGAAGAAAGGGGAAACAAAAGAAAGGCATATGGAACAAAGGGTCATTTGTTGCTAAATAAAGTAATAATGGAGAATTTTAGAAAGGGGAATAATCCCAGAGAAACAATTGTTCTTGGGGATTTCAACATTGACTGGAACACTTGCTCTTGTGAAACCCCACAACCCACATAAACCTCTATGGATTTACTCAAATCATAACCTCCCCCACCAGAACAGGAAAACCCAATAACAAGGAAAATTCCCTAGACTGGATACTCGTCAATACACATCTTCAATCCTATAAATCAGGCAATTTGCCTGATGACCTAAGTGACCACTGTCTCACCTATGTAATCAAGCTCAAAGTAGACTGCTCCTCCCAACCCACCTATAGAACATTATGAAACAAGAATTTTATTCTCACCAAGTTTCAAAATGAACTTAAGGCATGCAACTGGTTAGTACTAAAAAGTCTCTCCCTAGATGAAGCAGTAGCATACTTTAACACCAAATTCCATACTATTCTTAACTCCCATGCTTCCAGATGCTCTATTAGAACCAAAGTTAATATTGCACCATGGCTTTCTAAAGATACCAAAACCAAAATTTAATTCAGAAACAAAGCATGGGCCACCTACCGAAAAACAAAAGCCCCACTTGATCAACCAAGATTCAGACAGCTAAGGAATGACACCACAAAATCCATAACCTTAGACAAAAAGAACAACTACTACCATCTACTGCAAAAACACCAAAACAAACTTCAAAAGTTCTGGGCAGGAATAAACAAACTACTCAGCCCAGGCCAAACCGCCACTCCACCCCTCTCAGCTTCCCAACAAAAATCCCCAGTAGACATTGTTAATAACTTCAACAGCTTCTTCACAGAGACTATCCAGTCTCTAGCCAGCCAAATCTTTCCCAATAGCTTTAATTCTAATGCAGCCACACCCAGTACCCAAACATACTTTACCTTCCAACCTGTTCCTACTCAACTTATTCATGCCCTACTTAAGAAATTAAGACCCAACACCCTGGCTGCCAACCTCCTCCCACAAGACTATCTGCAAAAGACTGTTAACACCATAGCGTACCCCATCTCAATCTTGATCAACAGAGCTATATCTGAAGCTGCTGTAGCCACTATATGGAAAATCTCCCATGTTGTACCTCTCCATAAAGGAGTCAGTTCCACTGAACTGTCAAACTTTAGACCTATAGATATTCTATCACCTCTAGCTAAAATTATGGAGAAGTGTGTACACATACAGCTCATGCACTACCTCACACAGAACAAGCTGTTGTCCAACTTTCAGCATGGTTTTAAGCCACACCACAGTACAACGTCTGCCCTCCTCTCTTTTTCTAACGTCATTAATCACAACCACAATAATAGCAAACTATCCTCAGCACTCTTTTTAGATCTATCTAAGGCTTTTGACATGGTTGATCACAAAATTCTTATAAATACCTTGAAGGCCTTCTCCTTAAACAACCATGCACTCCAGTGGTTTCAATCCTACCTGCAGGGCAGGCAACAGGCAGTCCTATGGCAGAACAAGCTATCATATTGCCTACCCATCACATTAGGAGTCCCCCAGGGCTCGATACTAGGACCCCTTCTTTTCTCCATCTTTTTCGATGACCTTCATTCAGTCATCCCAGATGCTACCTGCATTCAATATGCGGATGACTCCATCTTGATTTGTTCTGACACCTCACCAGCTACTTTATTCACATTAACCTAAAATACCTTCACTACAGTGTAAAAATGTCTCTCCAATCAACATCTAAGCCTAAAGCCCAACAAAACTAAGATGCTCCTCTTCTCCCCCACATGCAGGACTCCCCTACCATCCTTCAACATAACTGCTAACAATGGCACTATTATTTCCCCAGAAGCCCAAACTAAACTACTTGGTGTCATAGTTGATAACCTGAAGTTTGATGTGCATATCAATCAAACTATCAAAACCAATAATAAAAGCTTGTCTCTCTTTACAGAATCAAACCTTTCCTTACCCCACTTGCTAGAACTGCAATTGCCCATTCCCATCTACTATCAACTCTTCTCTACACCTCACCTCTATTCTCCAACTTAAACAAAACAGATCTTAATAAACTATCATCCTGCTATAACCACATTGCCAGATTTTCTACTGGCACAGCCTACCGGACACACCACTGTCACAAGCTAAATTGCCTAGGAGGCTTGAACTGCATAGCCTACTGCAGTTCAACCAGCTAATAGTGGCACATAAAGTCCTTTACCAACCAGAAAATACACCTGCACTAAAAAAATATTATCAGCCCCTACACCAGCACGCACCCACTGCGATCAGCCACTAGACTCCTAGTTCAAACATACAAATCCAACTACTCAGCTGGGGACTCTCTGTTTGCCAACTTTGTTGGAAAACATGGAATAGACTCCCAGCTGACTTGACCCTAGAAACCTCACTAATTCGATTGAAAAACAAACTCAAGAAATACTTCAAAAATCATTGGTTGTGTCCTTACACTAACCCTGACTAGTGACCTCTCTATTACTTAGGTGCCTTAACTTCAACTACTTCTAACTTTTTCTACCACACCATTTCAGGAAGGGTCAATTGTATAACTGCCGTTCAATGTGTCTTAAACTTGAATGTAATGGTATGCATATATAACTTTGAAAATAATGTTATGTTTTGTAAAGTGTTTTATAATAAGCTAGTACTATATGTGCTAAATGCCAGTATTGCTTATGACTGTAATCTGCTTGAAACTAGCATTTACTAAATGTTCAGTGTGTATTATTATCTTGGAGCTTTTCTCCCCAGGCCTCTGCTGAAAATGGACATACATCCAGTCGGACTATCCCAGTCAACAAATGTAAAATAAAATAAATATATAAATAAATCTAAGTATGTCATAGATTAAAAAAATATTTGATGGGATCCCACATTCAAGGATAAAGGAGTGTTTACAGATTTATAAGATACAGCCTAAGTTGATTGATTACATTACAGTGACTGTTTTCAGTGGCAAACAACTTTGCAGCTAAGTCAAAATAAAGAATAAATTATTATCCCCAGGGAGAAAAATTCAAACAGGGATATGCCAGGGTGACTCTTTTGTTACCGCTGCTCTTTTGTCTTGCCTTTAACCCATTAAGATGTCTACTTAACAGATTAGGTAATGGTTACAATTTGGGTATCATAAAATTATCGAGTGTAAAGACATCTCATCTTCTTTTGTGGATGACTTAAAACTGTATAGTTCATCAGATGAGCTGAAAGCCCAACAACAAGTGGTAACAACTTTTACTTTTACAGATGATATAAGAATGCCATTTAGTCTTGAAAAATGTGCAAAATCAACATTTAAAACAGGATTAAAGATTAAAACAATATTAATTTCATGAACTTTAATTATACTTTAACTTAGGAATGGGATCCATTCCGGTCATGGTACTAGAAACAGAAAAGACTTGCAGAAATTAAATCAGGAACAAAACATATCTACCATCAAGCTATATATATATATATATATATATATATATATATATATATATATATATATATATATATATATATATATATCTTATTGCAAGTTTTAAATTATTAATGTCTTTATTCTCTGTTAAGAATAGATTGATAAAATAGTGATGCATAAACCACTTCTAGGTTGTATTGTTTGTGATAGACATTAGAATATTTTTTATTTGATAATTGAAAATAGCATATTGCTGGTAGAGGGAGAATTGATGAAAGATTTGATCTTGAGCTTGATGCTACTTCAACTGCCTGTGTAGGAAGAATGTGCAAAAGTGGATTGAATTTTGAACGGGCTCCTAAAGGAAAGAGAATGATTATAGCTTCATCAAGTTGTGAGTCCATTGTAAAGATTTTATAAGAATGGTAATAGGTAGTGTCAAGTACTGAGAATTACCCATGGTCTTCATTTTTGTATAATATGCATAGGCAAAGGAATTTAGTAGGACTAGATGTACAGGGGCATTCATTTTGTAAAGTTTCCCCAGAGTAAGATGACAAAAAGAGATGTATGATGTCAACCATGGCTTCCATCCATGGATGTGGCTGGCACAGAGAGCATATCTCACCACAGAGATGTATTACAGCTGTGCTATGTCATAAGAAGAATAGGAAGGAGTACGCCACCTTGGAGTTTTGTTGAATAATGCATTGCTTTAGATCCTGAAATTTACCTGGAGGCCAGAAGAACTTTAAGAGTTGTCTATCACGTTTCTTTATTTTATATATATATATATATATATATATATATATATATATATATATATATATATATATATATACACACTTTGAAATGTATACAACAGCTTGGATAATAAAATAGTTTTAATGTCTATTAATCAAAGGTCTTAGGACATAGTCCATTTTTCTCATTCCCTTATGTATTCTGAGTTGGTATTTATTATAAAAGCATATTAATATCTCTGGCCATCAAAACACTAGGTGCTAAACATATACCTAAATAAGTGATATATGCTGTATTTATAATGAATCCATATTAGGCTTGATAATCTGACAAGAGCTGGACATTTTGGGTTAACACCATGGTTTTGGAAGAGTTTACTGTACAGCAGGAATAGTGATCCCAATCTAGAAGTAGGTCACAGCATTTATGAACTGTGTGTTGTAGGATGGCCAGAAATAATAGGAGATTATCTGTGAATAGTGCAAATTCATTACTCCTTAAATTGCTCTGCCCTATTTTTAAAGTAAAGGACAATATATTCCTTGGGTTAGCTATTATGGTCTCCATAACCAACAAGAAAACGAAGGAGGCTAGGGGCATCAGTGAGTAAGGATATGACAGTATTGATAATCTCTGCCTATGCCCCTCAGCAGGATTGTGATGACTAAGAGAAAACTGCATTTAGGCAGCAGTTGCAGGAGCTACTAGATAAAGCATGGCAACATGAGCTTGTGATGATAATGGGGGACCTGAATGCACGTATCAGGAGAGACAGATCTCGTTATGATGAATGTCAGGGTCCACATGGTTGGGGCAACAAGAATAAAGAAGGAGAGGACATTCTAAATTTCTGCCTGGAAAAGGTCATGATGATGACTAACTTGAGTCTACTTTAGGGCAACTTTTCAGAATGTTGTAGATCATATAGTCAAGATCATATGATTGGTGTTTTGAAAAAGCAACTGTTTGCACTGAGATTGCAATACAATGGGAATTGGAAAATGTTCCCCTTTCTCCATTGAAGTGTGATGTGAAAGTTGGCATATGTAATTATCGGGTAGGCTTACCCATTTGCAAAAACAGTGTTATTGTTTTAGTTTGTTTTTCAACTTTTCAGAATACCGATCATATGATTTTGACTATATGAAGTTCAACATTCTGTAAAGTCAGTCATCTGAACTAGATCCAAACAACACATGGTTCAGCAAGAGAGATGGTCACAAGATTACATACAAGAGTGCCTATCATACAACTCAGATAGAATTCTCTCCAGTAAGGAAAGGGCATAGGAATGGAATCAATGATTGCAAAATCATCCCCAGTGAAACATTCAGTCCATGGTGTGACACCCCTGCACTGGCCCAGTAATCAAGGAGGCTCAACCCTCACCACTGGCAACAGCTAGGGGGTGTACACACTGGGAGGCTGACAAGTACAAACACACAGTAAAGTGCAATTTACCTTAACAGCACACAGAGATAACAGTCAGTCTGGGACTAATTTCTCCCTCTTTCTCCACATCCCCCAATAAGACTCTCCACTGGCACAATTATAGGGTTAAGATCTCAGCTGAGGGGCCAAGCCAAGACCTCCAGTACCCTCTCTGTACCCTCTCTGTCCAACCAGTGCTTCATGTCCCTGCCCAAGTAGCTGACACACACACACACACACACACACACACACACACACACACACACACACACACACACACACACACACACACACACACACATATACACTTTGAGATTTGGTTTATGTACAAAGATACACACACACACCTGGGGAAGGCTGGCACAGGTTTACTAGCAATGCCTCCTTCGTTCCAGACTATAAGGTTTTTTCCACTGCAATCAACCCCAACTTATCAGCTACTATAAGGCCCTTACAAAGGGTGTCCAGTCCTACTGTGTAATGTTACTCAATTATTCAAATGGTAGTCTGACCAATACTTGAAATGCTGTTTAGGAGTGGCCTATACATTGTCACCAAATACATATGCAAGTAATCTAAGAGTTTAGGTATGTCTCACAAATATCAGACACAAAGATAGGTTTAAATATATTTAATAATAAATAATAAAAGAACAAGACAATACTCAGTCAATCAACAGTAACTTCAGAGTTCAAAATCACAGGGAATATTTTAAAAGAACATTGCAGGACAGTCTCAAATAAATACAGAAAACATCTAAACTAATCTTTACTATATTCCTATCTATATCTAATAGAGATAGTATGCCCTAATTCTTACTTACAACAAGGCAAGTGCAGATGATGATGATGAGTGGATGTTTTTACTAGGTCCAAGACAAAATACAAAATGCACAGTCAATCTCTGAGAGAGTTCTGCCTTCATTGAAGGGTGGCCATTGGGCTGGCACCTTGGCACCATAAAAATTGACTGCCAATCATTAGCAGACCAGAGTTTTGCTGTGGCGACCCCTAACCGGGAAAAGCCGAAGGAAAACAACAACAACTCTCTGACAGAGCTCTTAAATTAATATCACATTGTACTGATGGGTTAGCTTTAATGACATCACTTTTTATCACCTGACTTCAGTTCCCAGAGTAAAACAGAAACTAATAGAATTTAACATCTCGATATTAAAAATACATATCTCTCAGATGTTTGCAAAATTGGACATCGTAAAACAATAAAACACTTTTACATTTGAAACGTAGTAATTATTTCTCTTTCAAGACAATACAAAAACTTCTAGCTCTAGACATTGTGTCTGCTACTGAACTGAAACTGAGAGATAGCATATTTTGTTTATGGCCCAGCTATAAAGTAACTTAACCTCAACTATTCTTAAGTTTTGCAGGTTAATCTTTTATGTTCCAGCAGGGTATGCTGTGGTGACATTCTTGAAGCTCAGTACATAACATACAGTTCTGTATCGATCATATCAATATTCACAAATGACATAGAATTATTTACAGAATTCCAGATAGCTAGGCTGGCAGCATGGCACATAGCATAAACCACTGCTTACCACAATCAGCAAGCAGTGGTCTGAGAAGGCTCTAAGGTCGACATGGACTAGAATGAAGACCTGGAAGTGAACTAGACAGAAATCACAGGAGTTCAAGGAAATACTTAGGGATCTAGTACCTCATAAAGAAAAGGAAATAGAAGTTTTTGAAGAAGATGAATGGCAGCACCTCAAAACAGCATGTCTGAAGACTATAGAACAGATATGTGGTTGAGTCAGGTTGTGACATTCAGCCTTTGGGCCAGTAATCACGGAGCCTCAATCCTCACTACTGACACTGGTGGGGAACATTCACTTAAAACAAAAAATGGATACACACAGTATTTTCAGATGCAGCGGTCTGCACCAAGCACAATTTCCCTTAAAAGCACACAGGGAGCACACTCCAGACTAGACTTCCTCTCCAGGCCCCAAAGAAGTCTCCACTTTTCTCTCTGTAGACATCAGTGCTGTGTGTCCCTGTCCCAAGTATCCGACACACACACTCTTATCTGATTTTCATACACACACACACACACACACACACACACACACACACACACACACACACACACACACACACACACACACACACATGTGTAAGGCTGGCACAGATTTACCAGCTATGCCTTCTCTCCCCAGACTATAAGACAGATTCACTTCCACCAGCTAGCTGCTTTAAGACTCTTACAACAGTACCCAACTACTCATAGGTTCATAGGTTCATAGGTGTGTACTAGGCTAATGGCCCTGGGGCCTTTACAAGCCTAGCCCTAAGATTATCCTGGCATCGTGCCATCTGACCTTAGTTCCCAGTGCTTCTGTCAAGTAGAGCCATTGGAGTTATCCCCGGGGTGAATTTTCTATTTCTCATCCACTCATCAAGATTTCTCTTAAAGAGGGTCAGCAAGGTGCTCTGCTTGACATGTAAGGGAAGTCTATTCCATAGCATGGGCAGTCTCTGGGTTATGAACCTGTCCCTCCAGTACGTTCTGTTGATTGTGGTAATGGTTGAGATCTCTGGAGTGTGTGGTACAGAGGGATTGGGATTTCTTTACATGTAGCATTTCTAACAGAGCTGGGGCAGACAGGACTTTGTAAGTCAAGCAGAGATCCCCTCTAAGTAGGTAATATGAGGCAGAAAATAGAGTTTTTTTGAGTCTGTCCATATAGGATAAGTGCTTAAGGCCTATGATCTTCTTTGTGAGGTACTTTTGCACCTGATGGGCCTAATGAGGGATGGGTAGAGGAGAGGAGACAATGACCTCTTCTTGATGCAAAACCCTTAGTCTTAGTGAGTTAGTGGTTATACTTTCTTTTCTACCTGACCAATGTGGTGAATGTAATGAGCAGGGTGCTCAACACCCAGTCAAAGCTCTCATCTAGTAACGCCTACTGCAGTGGGCTATCATCTTCATGCATTCATGTGTCATGTGAGAATTAATTTGCAAAAACCATAATTATTACTTTTTGGCAAACTAAGTTTGGCCTTCTATTCTGACACCAGTCCTGTACATTCTCAGTGAGGCCTCAATGTAAGTCATTCTCATCACTTTGGGAGTCTCAAATAGCCCCTGTAATCAACATCACTTTGGGAGTTAGTAATAGTGAACATGCTTGCTGGCTTCAGAGTTGGCTCAGTAGAGTCCCTTCAGGAAAGAGAGGGAGTCCCTGTGGGATGGACCATTCTGGTCAGGGACCAGACAGTAGTCTCGAGTATTTTACAGGTCAGCTCACTTCACTGAGAGGGTGTGAGCCAGTTTGCAACCTCCAGTTGATGATAGGGTTGATGCCTATAGAAGCTTCCATAGAATGGCTATTGGTTTCGCTGTGGTGCTGTTATTTTTAACCTCTGTAGCAGTAATACTGTGCCTAGCAAATACTAGTAATTGTGCAAGGGGAGCCGCAGGGGAGTATTGTCTTTGCACCTTTAATCTATTAATAAATGGTTGTGTTTCCAAAAATTCAGACTTTCAGGAATCAGAAGCAGGAAGTGAAGCAGACTCATAATGCAAAATAAAATGCAATAAAGTTAATTCTTAAATTATTTTCTAAAAATACAATGAATAATGAAAGATATAAATATAGATTATAATAATAATAAATAATATAAATACTGAAAAATACTGAAAAATAGAACACCAACATTTCAATTAATATGAAATTTGTTCAACAGAAAAAAAAAGACAGAAAGACTCAGGAAAACACAGAAAACAATACTTTTACTTAATTTTTCTATTTTCTTAACTGATTGAAGAATTATAATACCTTATTACTTACTAAAAATGAAAGCAAGATGAAGTGAATGTTGGGTCTTGTTATGTTTGGTCCACCCATAGAGTCACACTCTGTCACTATCACATCAAAATAACTATCTCCCGACTATTTAGTCCCCACACATCTCGTCACTCACATCCGGCCACCAGACACACCCCCTTGATTGTAGAAGTTGATTGAGAGTTGAACCAGACAGAATCAGGTTTTGTTTGATTAGGTTGTCTTTTTGATCATAAAGTTCTTTGAGTTTTCAGTTTTCAGCAATTTGTGAGCTTTCATTGAAATGTTGTGAAGTTCAGTGAATGAAATTTCAGTGAATCAAAATAGATATATTACAATATGCTACTAGATTTGGAGACTCTTCCTGAACTGGAAAACTTCCTCCTTCCTCATCCTCCAAAGAGAGTGACCAGCCATTCTGTGAAGTGACAGATTGAGTCACAAATAAGGACTAAGGACAATCAGAGCAGTAGACCAGACATTGTCACTAGTCACTAGCTGGCAGGCCTGTGCTGAGCAAAAAAATCTGTATGGCCCAAACCAACTTATTTAATTTCAAGATATTTTTGGCTGGGCTGAGCTGGCTGCCTTCCTTTCCCCTTAACACCCAACATTTAACATTTTCACACATCTTCCATCTTTCTTTCCATCAGGATTTTAAACACAACATTTTACACACAAGCAGCTTACACAAATCTTACAACACATTCATACTATGAAATCAGTATGATATACAAATGACATAAAATTCTTTTATAGCTGGAATATGCTGCCAGCTGGATCCTATTGTTCCCTGGCCCTATTTATGAGTTATCAAAATGCATCTTTCAAATAACATCAGGTAGTTATCAGTAAGATAAGGCAAAATAGCTAAGCAGCATTTTTTTTTCAATTTCCTTCCCCTGGGAAAGTTTTTTTGCTTTACCTTTAATTGCCTTTTCCTTTTTAGCAACTTAATCTTTGGGTTGGATATTTTAAATAGAATAGGGTGGGGGCAGTCCCCATGTTAAATAATGTTTTACTGTTTTTTTTGTTTTTGTTTTTTGTTTCAGAACAGCGATTGTTTTCCATTGGAAAATAATCGCTGCTCTGAAGTTTCAACGTTGTAAGCTTTCGCTTGCATAAGGTCGATTATCTGTTGTTCACTCTTCTGAGCATGTGATATGATAATATAGACCCATTGCACATGCACTGCCCTACTCTCTGGCATAGCTGGCACTACCTCACATCATCACACAAATACTTAAGGAAAGCTCATGACAGAATGCAGAAGCTCAGGAAGTCATCAAAAATAGGAGATCAGGAAAAAGAAGAAGATAGAAAAGATGGACCAGGCTAAGAACGAATAATGGCTGGCTAACAAACAGGCTAAAAGAGCAATTGCATTAGCAAAGAACAAGGCATCTGAGGCACTCTGCCAGTTTTTGGAAAGTGACTCAGCAGATGGCACAAGTAAACGCAATCAAATTGCAAGGTAAATACAGAAAGAAAAAGAAGATAGTAATCACAGACCCTTCATAAAAGATGCCAGCAACAACCTGCTCACCAGCCAGAGGACATCAAAGGTAAATGGAAGTGATTGAAGAGAAACTGTATGACCCCAGACACAGCCTACAATTTCAGAGGAAGAGGACCCTACTGTAGATAATGTAAGAACAACACTAAGGAAGATGAAGTCAGGGAGAACAGAACATTCAGATGAGGTTACAGCAGATGTGATCAAGATGTTGGGTGAGTTAAGGGAGAAATGGCTCCTGAGGATACTCATAGCTGTAAGGAAAGAAAGGCATATGGCAGATGACTGGAGAATAAGTATTCAAGTGCCACTGGGCAAGAACAAAGGATGCATTTATGACTGTGGGCAATATAGAGGTATCAGACTCCTGTCACACTGCATGGAATTGTTTGGTGATGGTGACTGAAGTGGGAAGTTTGGATTTAGATCAAGATGCAGTACAAGCAACCCAATTGTTGCAGTGAGGCAGATGGTTGAGAAGAAGTTACAAATGAAGAAAGGGTCCAACTGGATTTTCTTAGACTTAGAGCAAGTATATGACATGGTGCCAACGGAGTTAATTTGGACATTCCTGCGGAGGCTCCAAGTCACAGAAACATAGATAGAATTAGTTCAGGCTATGTACAAGACCCACTGATACATATATGAACAGTGTTCAGACTCATAGAATGGCTCTCAGTGGGAGTGGATGTACATCACGGTTCACCTCTGTGCCCACTACTTTTCATTCTGGTGATGGACTACATTAGCAAAGAGGTCAGATGGGATGTCGCAACAAAACTGCTATATGCACAAAATGTGACATCACAGGCAGACCCTACACTCCCAACTGTTAGCTGACTTCAGAGTCTGATACTCCTTTCTCTGTGATTGTACCTGTGCATAATTATAAGCCATGAATGTCGCTGCTAAGATATGGCTCGGTACAAGCAAGCACACTTTTCTTGTATACCAAGCCCCATGACATGCGCTTCTGTCTGCAGTATTTGTCACCACTGCAGTGGGTAATAACCTCTTCCCTCTTTTTTGAAGCATTTCCAAATGCTTATAGTTACTAATACTGTGACAGGAAGGTACCTAATTTCTGAAGCTAGGTATGATTAAAGTTCATGACATTAGTGTTGCTTCAGTCTTTGATGTTTGCCAACAGTGGTTTCCTCAGCACCTGCAATGTACCCAGAATTTTCTAAATCAGCAATTCATAATGAGTTACATGTATCAGCAGCATATTTAAGTGCGCTTCAAAATTCTTTTCTTTTTTTATTAGCCTTGTTGTTCCTACTACACTTTGAGCTGTGTGCCTTTATTCCATATTGCTGTAGTTGTGCTTGCATATTCTGGTAATTTTATGACTTCATATGTCTCAATACGCAGGACACTATAATTACTAAGTAGAACCATTCCTTGATTAGTATTACTTTTGTCTTTTTTACTTCTATATCTGGTTTTCCTGCCTCTACTCTCCTTACTGTTGGTACTCGATGATCTGATGTGATCAGAAATTCTTCATTTTCAGTACTCTTTGTTGCTCACCCCCCTACTGGTTGCTACTACCAGTGCCTGCTACTTAATTGATCATTGACCATCTGGGTCTAGGACTTCATCCATTTGTGCCAGAAATGCAGCTGATAGGAGCACCATTTCATTAGATCTATCCAATGAACCTATGTCTGTTGCAGACAGTGATTGCTATGATGTCTTTCTTTTTGGAATTAACTTAAGTATGCCATCTATCACAGAGTTTATGGAAACTCTGAACAAGCATGCTAATAACTGCATATATATATATATATATATATATATATATATATATATCTAGCAGTACCAAACCAAAATAAATTTAGGACAAACTCCAAAAACAAAAGAAAGAAAATCCTGTCCAAAATAGGAAGGACTATGCCCAATAGGCAAAAAAAAAAAAACTCCCTCACTAATCTCAGCAAACAACTCAAGCGACTACTCAAGTCCACAAAAGCCAACTTTGGAGTAAAATAACCTCCCAGGCTAAGGATAGAAATAAGCCATTTTTCAGTTATGCATGCAACCTTAAAGGGAACACCCCAAAAGCGTGCTGAACTAATAGTAAATGGAACCTCCTACATAAAACATGGGGATATAGCAAATTTGAAGAACAATAAAGTTAGCTCTAATTTCTTCCCCCGTCATCCCATGTTCCTATCTAGGAAATACCCTTTACCATTTCCCCTACAACTATCACTAAAGAACACACCCTCACTGCATTCTCCAGAGCTCAAAACAATTCATCAAAGGGTCTAGATAATATTCCAGGATATCTCTCGGTTTAATTTCTCCAAGTATTTTGGGTTTGTAATACCATGACTGGAATGGACCCCATTCCTAAGTCAAAGTATGATAAAAGTTCATGAAATTAGTATTGTTTCAACCCTAGATGTTAGCCAGAAGTGCTCTTCTCAACACCTGCAAAGTTCCCAGTATGTGCCTCCTTCTGCAATTCATATAGAGTTATGTGTATCAGTAGCATATCTAAGTTGTTGTTGTGTCTTTCGGCTTTTCCCAGTTAGGGGTCGCCACAGCGGAACTCCAGTCTGCTAATGATTGGTAGTAGATTTTTATGTGCCGAGTTGCCAGCCCTGATGCACAACCTTCAACGAAGGTACGCCTATTCATGCATGTCTCCACACAGAAGACGCTCTAGCTGAGAATCGAACAGGGCAACATCTTACTGTGAGGTGACAACGCTACCGCAGCACCACCACCACAGTGAGTAGCATATCTAAGTACGACTGTAAATTCTTTTTTACAAGTCCAGTTGCTCCTACTACTATTGAAACTGAATGGGTAGCATGTTTCAAGTGTTTTTAGCTACTTCAATGTTATAATGTTTGCACAATCTCCAATACAACAGTCTTATCTCATTAATATGCCTTTCAGTATACAGTCCTTCTCCATTCCTATATCACAACCAGCAACAAGATGTGCGACTGTTTCCAATTCTGATTTACAGAACCTTTATTGTCTGTTTCTCTCACATGTTCAATGGAATCCCTAAACCAATGTGTACATAGTCCACTATCTTGGGTAGGTAATATTAACCTTTCATCTTCTGGTTTAAATTCACCTCTCCTTAACCATTCCTATGTTCGATCTTGATCAACATGAGGTTTTCCAAGAGTTTTCTATGCTTGCAATTGCATTTATGAATTTTCTACATGTCATGCCTTCTCATCTGATCCTTTATCTTATTTTTTTTTCCTGTTTTTGGTACATTCAGCTGCTGCCTGATTTTTATCTACTTCTGGTTTGATTTCCATTCCAGCTTTACACCAATATGCTTCTGCTAAACTAATCGGGGAAGTCATCTTAGACTTATTCTTCACAGGCTTTAAAACTTTCATTACATTTGGGTCTTGTGAGCTCAGCAGATATGTATGCAGCCCCACAATTGTAGATCTATACATATAATCAATTTTGAGGAGGCCCATACCACCTTCAGAATGGGGAATATATACTCTTGGTATACTTTGATTTATGTAAATCATTTGAAGAGCATAAAGCATCCTTCTTGTTTTCCTGTAAAACCAGTCCAACATCTTTTGGGGCCAGTCAGTCACTCCAAAATTGTAAGTTAGGACAGGAAGAGAAAATTGGTTTATAGCCTGTACTTTGTTCCTAGACGTCAGTGCTGTTTTCAGTATTAATTTTAGTCTTCTAAAATATTCTGTACTATGTTTTATTCATATTTTTCATGTTTTTTGTTTATCCTTCACCAGCTCCCAATTATTTATACATTTCCTCTTGCTCAAGTTCTTTTATATCACATTTCTGTCCCAAACTGATGTTTCTTGTGCTGCAGCTTTCCTGCTTTAAAGGCTGTTTTATATATTTATCAATACCAAATGGCATTCTTATATAATCTGAAAAAGTTTAGACCACTTGCAGTTGTGCTTGTACCTCATCTGACGAGCTTCAGTTTTTAATCATCCACAAAAAGAAGATGAAAAGTCCATACACTTTGTCGCTTTCTGGGAGCAAAATTGTAGCCATGACCTAATCTGTTATGTAGACAGCTTAATTAGTTAAGGGCAAGACAAAAGAGCAGTGGTGACAAAGAGTCATCCTGGAATATCCCCCTTTGATTTTTTATCCCTGGAAAAATAAGTTGGACTTTATCATGGCTTGACTACAGAGTGGTTTGCCACTGTTTCATGGTGTCTGTACTGTAATTGAACAGTGTAGGGTATATCCTGTACATTTGTAAGCACCCTTTTATCCATGAATGTGGGATACTATCAAATACTTTTTGTAGTGTATCCATGCCATACTTAAATTCTTCCCCTTTTTACAGTTCTCCATTATGACTTTTTTAATAACAAATGATCCTTTGTTCCATATGACTTTCTTTTATTACCCCTTTGTTGTATTGCCATGATTGAGTTTTTTTGTAAATAACTATAAACTCTGCCGGCATCAGTTCCAGTGTATAGTTTATACACCGTTGGAAGGTAAGTTATTGGTCTATAGCTTTTAGGATAGCTTGCAGGTTTACTTTTAAGTAAAGGTATTATTTTCCTTTTGTTAACCAGGTTGGTGTCTGTTCAGGGTATGCATGTAAATAGATCTTACTCATAGGTAAATCTTCATGTAATAAAGATGTTAATACTTTTAGCCAAAGGTTAGGTACTACATCTGGGCCTGGGGTTTTCCATTTAAGAGCTTTTCTTAACTTTGTTTCACTTTCTCTGGCCATTACTTCAGTACATTTCATATCCTGCACATTTGAACTTCTTATTTTTTCTTTTACTTCTTCTATCCATTTAGTATCTTTGTTATGTACCACAGGATCTTCATAGATATTGCCCCATAAGGTAACTATTTCTTCTTCTTTTTGGGGTGCTGTTTCAATTTCTTTTGCCTTGTTTCTCAATTCTCTATAAATCATTTTTGGGTCATCAATAAATTGCTTATCTTGTACATTTCCTCTATATTTATCTGCATATCTTCCAAACATTTATGCCTGTACTTATATTTTAAGTTTATTATTTGTGATAGTGCATGGAAGATCTTGATCTATTCAATACTGGTCATTGCTTTTATCACATCTATCTTTCTGAGTATTTTGTTGATGTGTTCTCTCTTCTATACTCTGTAAAATTTCTTGTCTTAATTGCTTTATAGTTTTCTTTATTCCATACTTCCATGATGGCACTGATTTTCCACTTCCTTTCACTTACTGCCCTGTATTTTTGTTGTAAGACGTTATCTGTTATTAATTTAGCTGCACAGTAATACATCCTACTTACTACGAATCTTGATGAACAGTCCTAATTACATTGTTCATTTGTTTTATGAAACTTCTAACTTTTTGTGTTTTATTGACTCTCTGTTGTTTATTTCTTTCATTGATCTTAATATGTCTATCTATCTCTATTAAATCAATAATTCTTTTCTTTGATGAGTTTCTTCTAAACTGAGGGCACATTCTTTGTTCTCCATTTCCTGTGGGCAATCTATAGAAAGTTCAAGATCATCTGGAAATTCCCTTTTTCTGCTTTAATCTTTCCCTCTTCTATTTATCTCTCACTTAAATGTAGTTCCTTCTTCCTACCGCCCTTTTCCTCTATTTCACCCACCCTTTTCTCATTTTCCCCTCTATCATATTCACTCTCCAAAACTTCTCTACCCTTCTTCATCCTTCTAGCCCACTTCTTTGCTTTACTTCCCTTCTATACCTACTTTACTATATTGCCACTTCTTCTCATCATCCCCATATCTCTTATTATACAATTTATGATGAATATTGATTTTTGCATCAGTGTAAATTCCCACGGTTCTTTCTTAAGTTTATGAACTCTCTTGAAATCATACTTATTGACTAAAGCCTTATTTTTACTTATGTTTTATTAATATTTATTTTTACTTATGTTTCTCAGTCAAGCATCTATGTAGTGTAAACTTTTTGTATCTAGAACTTTTCTCCTCGGGCCTCCACTGAAAATGGGCTTCTAGCCCAGTCAGACTTTCCTGGTAAATAAACGCAAGTAAATAAATAAATCTTCCTGTACCACATTTTCATCAGTTTCATCCCATGTCATCCATTGCTCTTTCATATGAGAACTCACTGGCGTTTGACACCACAGCATTGACTGTGTCAGAGTTCCCACAGTTTCATGTTCCTTCTCTTTCTGTCCAACTGCAACTGAACATTTGTATTGGCTTCCTATGGAAGGCTCCAAAATATCTTAATACCGCAACTGCTCAGATGTTTCCAACTCCACTGGTTTCTCCTTAATTTGGGGATTCATTGCTCTGTCTTTCTGTAATGTTACCAAAGTTAGATTTTCTACACAAAAGACTTCACTTTGCAGGTAATCCATAACCTCATTGTCTATTTCTTTAACTTCTCCTTTACTAATCCTCTTTTCTACTCATCATCTTTGCTTTCTTATTTTTTGTATTGTAAACTTTTCCATATCCAAACACCTTTGCCTGTATTTCTCTTCAAATATCTTTTGTGCTGCTCTTTTAGTAATGGTTAGTTTTGCATTCTCCATTGCATAAATATCGCAGAGTATTGAATCTCTTTTTCTTTCCCATGTCCATATTTCTTCTTCAGATGTCTCCTGCTCCTCCCATGTCTCCTTACTTGGGGGACTCAGTATTTCATCGTGCTATGATATAACCTATGTTAGACTTTCTACACCACACCCTTCACTTAGCAGGTATTCCATAACTTCAACTTCTGTTTTTATCAACTTGTAATTTACTAACCTCCTGTTCTGTGCTCCCTCTTTGTGATCTTATTTTTTGCTTTGTGAAATTTTCCATATCTGGTTGCCTTCACCTGTATTTCTCTTTGAATATCTTTGGGGATGCTTTTTTTGTCTTGATTAATTTAGCTTTCTCGTTTGTATAAATATTACACTCTATTAGATCTCTCTTTCTTTCCCATGTCCATATTTCTTTGTTATACCTTTGTAAAATCTTTAGATTTTGTTGTTTATATTTTTATACTTCCTCAGTCACTTCTTTTCCCAAACAGCCCAAGGTTTCTTGGTCTATATAATGTTTTTTTGAAGCTTCTGGCAGTTTTTCTTGTGCAAGTATTTTTTTCTTTCCTGTAATTTCTCACCTAATCTTTGTGTGTATCTTCTGTCTGGAAATTATGGGCTTCTTGCATAATAGTAACAATACTTATAATTTCTTTCTTATCCTCAGTAGTGCACTCAGTCATTTTTATGGCTCTTTTTTGTCCTATCAGCTTTTATGATTTTTGTGGACTACTGCTTACTTCTGCAATGGGGGGGGGGGGGCATCCTAACCCTGGGCCTGGCCTAGCCTCATTGTAGGAATGTTTCTCTGTCTTGAGGATTCAATACTGTATTTTTTTTTCAGTCCTGGCACAACTGTACCTACCAAGATTGGGCATTTTTTATCGTAGGTCTTCTACACCCTGCTATCTTTTTTAACATAGTTCTGTCCATGATATATGCTATATAAAATGCAATATATATATATATATATATATATATATATACATATATATACATATATATATATACATATACATACATATATATATATATATATATATATATATATATATATATATATATATATATGTATATATATATATATATATATATATATATATATATATATATGTATATATATATCAGTATTGTCTTGGTGAAATTTTGTGAAAAGCAGGGTCCATCTTGTGAAGGTATGCACCAAGACTTCAGGATGAATTTAATTCCAGCAATTCTACTCTCCATTGCATGTTGATTTATCATCTGTCTATCTGGATCCCTAAATAGCTTAAGACATGATGTGCCAGGCCCTCTAGAATCTCTATTCATCCACAGCCTCCATATAGGCAAGTCTTATATGCAAGGCCATGAAATGAATTATAATGGGCCTCATAAACAAAGACATAGGAAATCTATGGACCCATCCCAGCTCAGTTCAAGAAGGTCACTTCAAGAAGGTCACTAGAGTCATAGGCAAAGGCAAAATGGTACATATTACATACCTTGACTTGGCAAAGGCATTTGCCACAATAACTTACTCGGGTATTATAGACAAGCTATTAAATTTAGACATAAATCCCTATGTCACCCAATAGATTGCCAATAGATTGCCAAATGGCTCACAGCTAGCACACATGAAGTAAGGGTGGGGGAATCCACCTCCACCAAGAGGCCTATTACTAGTGCTGTCCTGCAGAGACTTATTTGAAATATACTTCACTGAAGTGAATGCAAATGTAGAGGGCCTTTGGCCAACCAAATTTGCTGACAACTGCAAGTTGAGTGCAGTGTTTGAATACCCCAAAGATGTAGATGTCTTCCAGGAAGGTCTGACATGAACAAAAAAATGGTAACAGAACCATGGCCTAAAATTCAATGCAAAAAAATTGATAATTATACCCTTTGGGAAGATGACTACCCCTGCAAGTAAAACCATTGATTAGTCTCCTCTAAGAGGACACCCAGTGGTAAGGGACTTGGGAACTCAGGTTGATAGTATCCTTTACTTTGATCAAAATGTGTCCATCATAGTGAGAAAATCCTTCTATGTGGTGCAACTTAGAAGTAAGGACATGGCATGCAGATTTATGGGAATCATAGTGCTACTTATACACAGTCCTCATTAGTCCAATAATCAAGTACAATGCATCCTTCAGCATGTACCTCACCAGGCTAGAATGGCCACAGAGGTTCCTCATTAAATTAATGCAGGGTGTAAATACTATGTCCTACACAGACCACCTCAAAGCCCTATCCCCGTACTCAATTTCCTACAGACTACTGAGGGGCAATCTATGCCTAACCTACAAGGCATTGTCTAATCCAGTTCTGATGAATTTGCTACCCATTCTCAAGACAGACAGCAATATAATTAATCAATCTAATGATTTAATCCTTGTCTGTAACATAAACAAAACATGTTGGAGGGATAGGTATGGTTCTTAGAGAATGCTCCTTCTCTGGAGCAGACTCTTTAGTAGTGGGAAACAGAGCTCTCACTAAGCTTATTCAAATGCACTTTAGATGAGTGGATGGGAAATCACCAATTCACCCCCAGCTTGTTGACTCTGGTCCTTATAAACAGGGGACATTTGTAGATGCCCTAACGCACAGGTTTATACCAAAGTCATTCTAGCCTGTGGGTATTGATAATTGGGAAAAATGGAGAATGAGTAGTTAGGCTTAAATAAGCACTAGGGCTATTTAACCTAGTAACATCCTATGATCCTAGGATTCTTTGAAGATGTCATACGTGTCCTCAGTTTGAAGAAACTCCAGAATTAATACTTTTCTTATGTAATATTTCACCTAATAAAATGTATCCAGAAAATGCTATCTCTACTCTATATAAACTCTTTGTTCCATATAATATTAAAAGAAATAAGACATGTTGGAATTATATTACTCATGAAACAAATATATCCTTTTCTGAAAAGAATCCGTTTATTAAAAAATGTAAAAATTCTTCATAGGTTTAACTTTGTCATATATTTACTTGGAAGTTCTTACATAGAAGATTTTTAACAACAAAGAGAAACTGAACAATTGAATAAAGAAAAATCTATAGCTTGCTGGAGATGTAAAGTGTTTAAGGCTGATTGGTCACATATATTTTATGATTGTTTCTCTTTAAAAACTTGAATAAAACTGAGAATTTTCTTCAGGCACTATTTATTGATAATTTCACTTTAGAAAAAAAGTTAATATTACTCAAGATTTAAAAACATCATCAAAAGACTAGTGAACTTTGTTGTCTGCTATGGATAATTCTTTGTGTGGCAAGAAAAACTATAACAATGAGACAGACAAGTGAGTCAACATCACAATTTGGAATTTTTGTCATCTCTGTAAGAAATTATACAGAGAGAGATTGTTATAAGGAAAAATAGAATACTCCCTAAATAATTTATAAAGAATCCATGGATTAAAGTTTCTTCCCTAATAGATGTTCATCTGTAAAATGACAACTCCTGCAGCTAAAAGTAATTGAAAGTTAGATTAAGATGGACTATGCATTTAATAATATATACTTAATTTTGATTAGTTCAGATGTGTGTGTGTGTGTGTGTGTGTGTGTGTGTGTGTGTGTGTGTGTGTGTGTGTGTAAGTATATATATTTATATATACATATATATATATATATATATATATATATATATATATGATGGACTATTAATTTTATAATATATACTTAATTTAGATTAGTTTAGATGTACGTGTGTGTGTGTGTGTGTGTGTGTGTGTGTGTGTGTGTGTGTGTGTGTGTGTGTGTGTGTGTGTCTGTGTATGTGTGTGTGTGTGTGTGTGTGTGTGTGTGTGTGTGTATGTGTGTATATATATATATATATATATATATATATATATAAATACATATATAATCTATATATATATCTATCTATATATATATATATATATATATATATATATATATATATATATATATATATATATATATATATCAATATATATATATATATATATATATATATATATATATATATATATATATATATATATACATATATATATGTATGTATCTATGGCCACCTGCACTTTGTTGTACGCCATTTCTTCTGCAAATGAAGGGGGTGTGGTTTAATGTCAATGGTACAGATAACTGAACAGTGAATAAATGAGCACTGGAAATGTTGATTGTGTGTAATGTTGAGACAGGTAAGTGCGGTTGGAGGGGTAAGAGTGCTTGTGTCTGTGCATGTATGTTAGGGTTTGGGTCAGGGATGAAAGAAGACTAGGTATTGCATGCTTATGTGAGAGTTTGTGTATTTTAGGGTTAGGGTGAGGGTTAGGTTAGAGAATAGATATACTGCTGTTTGTGTGTGTTTGTGAATGTTTGTGTGTCCAAGTTTGTCTTTTGCAGGGACAGTGTTACGGAAAAGTGTTCATGAAGGCAAGTGTAGGTTTATATATATGGTTTCCCTAGATTTAATCAAACATTAGTTTGGGTGATGCTTGCTATCAAATGTATGTCTAGCCTAAAGTTGAAAATATCGAGGGACTCGTTTATCATAAATGATGAGTGTGATTTGAGGGGTGAGAGACTTTGTGTGCACGTGTGTGTGTGTGTGTGTGTGTGTGTGTGTGTGTGTGTGTGTGTGTGTGTGTGTGTATATATATATATATATATATATATATATATATATATATATATATAAATACGTATATATATATATATATATATATATATATATATATATATATATATATATATATGGCCACCTGCACTTTGTTGTATGCCATTTCTTCTGCAAATGAAGGGGGTGTGGTTTAATGTCAATGGTACAGATAACTGAACAGTGAATAACTGAGCACTGGAAATGGTGATTGTGTGTAATGTTGAGACAGGTAAGTGCGGTTGGAGGGGTAAGAGTGCTTACATGTGTGCATGTATGTTAGGGTTTGGGTCGGGGATGAGAGAAGACTAGGTATTGCATGCTTATGTGAGAGTTTGTGTATTTTAGGGTTAGGGTGAGGGTTAGGTTAGAGGATAGATATTCTGCTGTTTGTGTGTGTTTGTGAATGTTTGTGTGTCCAAGTTTGTCTTTTGCAGGAACAGTGTTATGGAAAAGTGTTCATGAAGGCAAGTGTAGGTTTATATATATGGTTTCCCTAGATTTAATCAAACATTACTTTGGGTGATGCTTACTATCAAATGTATGTCTAGCCTAAAGTTGAAGATATCGAGGGACTCTTTTATCATAAATGATGAGTGTGATTTGAGGGGTGAGAGACTTTGTGTGCACATGTGTGTTTCTGTGTGTGTGTGTGTGTGTGTGTGTGTGTGTGTGTGTGTGTGTGTGTGTGTGTGTGTGTGTGTGTGTGTGTGTGTGTGTGTGTGTGTGTGTTTGTGTATGTGTGCAGTACTCAGGGTTTGGATGAGGTTAGTTGGGTGTGCTTGGTTTTTTTATGTTTGTGTGTGTATGTGTGCAGTCCTCAGGGTTTGGGATAAGGTTATGTGGGTGTGCTAGGTTTTTTATGTTTATGTGTGAGTGCGTTTCTATTCTAGGCTTAGGTTCAGTAATGGGATAAGATGTAGTGACATTAGTGTTTGTAAATGTTTGTGTGTGTGAGTATGTCTTGTGCAGATGCAGTGTTATGGGAAGATTTTTCTTAAATTAAGGTGTAGTGTTAGAGTTTTGTCGATAGGGCAGCCCTAGGGTTAAGGAGTTTTAGAGGTCTTGTCCCCTGCAAAAAAAAATAAACTCTCACAGTTAATTTTCATATGGGATTGATCTCCTGGCGAATTGTGTTTGTTGACTTGGTTTCTCACCAAGCTGTAGTTAAACAAGCCATAGAAGAAGCATGCAGTGGGTATTGCCTGAGACTGTTGCCCACTTCCACAAGTGATATAAAACTGCAGACAGTCTTACTCCTTTAAAACAAATGCCTTTACAGGTATTCCAGTCTGCATTAAAAACTTCATGTGGAGCTTGTGTTGCTGGGCATGCTCTTCTCCACATTTTAGAGAGGTAATCAGGCACATTCACTTCAGTCCCCTACTGCCCCTCATTTACTCCTCTAGTCCAAGGACTACTAATCAATCCATCCTGGGTCATTTATGTTATAGTCAGGGTTATATCTATCTATACCACAGAGTTGGACTCTTTTAAATGTTGGTGAATGCATTAGCAAATGGCTAGCTAGTACACTGAAAGTTTGTTATTAGTGGTTTACAAATGTAAAAGAATATAGTAACTTGTTATGAAACATTACAGAGCTCTCTATAAATAGGTACTCCACAATTAGTCAATGTGTGACTGATAAAATGTCATCTCTAAGGCCCCATTTTCCATGCATTACTTTTCCCTGATCATATTTCTTATAACGTCATCTATACTGCAGAATTTTAGTTCATATGGCAATACAATTTGTTTTTGTAGAGTATATCTTCTTACTCCACGCTAGTTATATCATAAAATGTTATAGAATTAGTATAAATAGGTAAGGAAGCTGTTGGGGACGAAGTCCCCCTTGATGTTATGAAGAGCTGCTTCTCTCCTGTAAAAAGCATTAGTCTTGATTCGTGCAGTTTGCTGGCTCAGTAAAGTGTTTTTTGATACTTTAGACTCAAGCAGGTTGTGCTCTGCAGGCTGAGACCCAAGTGATCATAGCACAGTGTTTTAAGTATGACAGTTGTAATATGTGGCAACATGTTAGTCTTATTGTGGCATTTATTTATCTAAGTAAGAAAAAAGATACTTTGGGGTTGCATTATATGTGATGTTTCCTTTAAGATATCTATATGGCAGCATGTATTAATGTCAAGCCCTTTTATGTTGGCATAATAATAATAATAATAATACTCATTTGTTAACCGGGTAGGTGCACTAGATACGCAGTACATTCTCAGCGGGTACCCAGAGCTATTGTCTGGTATGGTGACATGGACAATGCCACAGACTAGGAATGTGATGCAAGTTAGTAATATCCAAAAGATTTTCCAGAAAGTAATACAAGTTTATTAATTTCCAAAAAGTAAGCGCTTTCGACTGTGACACCAGCCTTCCTCAGACAACCATTACAATAAAAACAACTTGCTTTATAGTGAATCTTGCTTGTTAATGACCATTCAGTTATCCAATTAAAATTAATTGATTATAAAATATATGTTAAAATCCAACACTAAAACTCTAGATATTTTAAGTTATTACTCAGTACCCCATCTGTTGTAAACTTTTAACTTTAAAATACATGAAAAATGAGAGGAATCAAATCCTGTACCACAGGAACTACAGCTCACAGCTTTAAAACTATGCAGAGATGTATAACAGCAAGAACGTTTAGAAAAAGATATATGAATACAGATATGACAAATGTGTACAACCCTGAGGATGGACTTTATAAATATGGAAGATAAGTGATTTTAATAATCTTTTTTTTTCAAGTAATATGAGTCTCCATATTAATTTTGAAGGGCATGACTCAAATGATACACTAGAGTTTTATGAATGTAAGTGTCTAAACATATTGGATATACTGCCTATCAAGGGCTGAACATCAAGCATTCATTTAATCCTGTACACAGATTTTATTCCATGAAACTATTAACACACACACACACACATATATATATATATATATAAATATATATATATATATATATATATATATATATATATATATATATATATATATAAATATATATATATATATATATATAGGTTCCCTTCAGAATTTCAAATTCCCAAAACCTCAAATTTCATATGGTCGAGACCATATGATCAAAGTTTTAGAATTTCAAAATTCAGAAAGGAGATCTGCATACAGCGTGGAACAAGAAATTCTCCCTATTCCTCGCTGTAGAGCGATCTTGGAGTTGGTATATTTAAATAGCGGGTGGTGTGTAGGGGTGCAGATTGGCCTGCAAAAACATTGAGGAACATGGTCTTCTGTTCCTTTTGGATTTATTTCTGAGTTTCGAAGTTCTAAAACTTCAGTCATATGGTCTCGACCATATGACATTCGAAGTTTTATATATATTTATATATATATATATATATATATATATATATATATATATATATATATATATATATAAACTACATTTATGCCACCATTTTCTTTTTGTTTGCTCGTTTGTTTATTTTTTATGCAAATGTTTTCAAGTCACTCACCACCTGCTGTTGATTAAATATTGTTTGGGTATAGGTCATTATTCTAATGAACTGATTGTTACTGCATTCAGTTTTACCTCATTCAATTTCACATTTTAAAATATAAAGCATTTTATTATGCTAGTAACCGTACTCCACATTTTTTTTAATTCACTAACTGACTGCTTAATAGTGGTTATGTATAGACAGTTAGTTGTTTTAAATTGCAAGTGAATAAAATTGTGACAGAGGACAGATAAGTAGTCCAAACATTTATTGTCTTGAGAGACTCCATTTATTGTTGTTATAAACTTTAAACTTGCAAAACATAACTGAGTTGCCCATGACTTTTATGTGCCTGTATGTGCATTTCTGTGCTGTGTGTGCGTGTGTGTGTGCTTGTGTGTACGCATGTGTTTTTCTGTATGTGCATGTGTGTGCTGTGCATGCATAGATGTGTGTGTGTGTATGTGTGTGTATGTGACTACACATGTGTGCGCATGTGAATGTGTGTGTGTGTATGTTTGTGTGCACTTGTGTGTACACGTGTTTGTCTGTATGTGCATGTGTGTGCTGTGCATGCATAGATGTGTGTGTGTGTGTGTGTGTGTGTGTGTGTGTGTGTGTGTGTGTGTGTGTGTGTGTGTATATCTGACTGCACATGTGTGTGTGTGTGTGTGTGTGTGTGTGTGTGTGTGTGTGTGTGTGTGTGTGTCCATAAGTTCAGTAGTCTGGTTTCCCTCCAAGTAATGGTTTATTTTCTTTGTGCTCACTGAGTGCCAGTATAGGAATTTCCCCACCTGCCCCTGAAACGGATATAGCAGACATAAGAGAATGAATGGATGAATGAATAAATTAATTGACATTATAAGGCATCCAGAGAAGGAGACATGCTATTGAGTTGTGATTTCTATTAAATTAAAATGAATTTAAATAAGAGAGACTGAGAAAATCTTGACTTCATGATAAATCTTCCCATGGTAGACATTTAGATACCACAAAACCAGAGTAAAACACAATGCAAGTATGATACAGGGCAATTCACTTCAAGTTGTACTGCTTTAAGTAATAATGTTATGGTGAGTGCTCTTCTGCTGAACTTGAATTTTTAATGGACAATTGATGATATGAAAATAAAGAGAGAGATAGTAGTGAGTAATCTTATGTGCAGAATCACAGATGTCCAAAGTCTCAGAGATTCCATCTAAAGCTGGCCATGAATGTGGCTATAGAGTTGTATTGTCACTGCCACTGAAGGTCCATATGCATGAATCTTTGAGAGTATACGCATCCTCCTTACTGGGAGTGATAATTGTCTACCAGGAACTATATAAGATGTCTAGAACTAAGTTAGAGAATGCCACTAAATTAAAATGTGTTTGACCTTTGTTGTGGTTGTTTTTAGCTGCGAGCCCCTACATACCTCCTATATTTGGGGAAGATGAAGTTGTAGTTGATGGTATCAGATATGATGTTTGTAGTCTGCTTTAGTCTATACTTGTTTCCTCTTCATGGTCTGTTAAGAACTTGCAAATTTCAGTTTATATTATAGTACTGCACTCACACAAATTTCCTTTTGATGAATGACATTGATCTTTTTCTTCAAGTAGTACTCCACTGATACACAGCAGCTTAGTAACAGAATTACACTAACCAAAATGAGAAGCAAATGGACAATAGCTCAGAATTATATTACATTAGTTTTATTTGATGGAAGAAGCTGTTAAAGAGCTTTGTAGTCTATCCTACTCTAAAGTTTTGGATTCTAACTCTTCTCCATCACTATCATTCTGTTATCCCTTTCTCAATGTGTCCCTTTTCCTCATATATACCTCCTAAGGTATTCTCTCCACCATCTATTGTTTAGCTGATTGCATTGATCCACAATACTCTCTGTGAAAAAGGTCTTTTGGATATGTATATAGTAATTATTACCTTCCATTTGCTGATGAGATTCCCTCTTTCTCACTCTGTCAGTGGCGTCTGGTGACTTCAAATCAAAGGGAGGTTGCAGGAGACAGTTGAGTGGGTGGGGTCAATGGGAATGGGTGTGGCCAACCAGAAAGGGGAGAGGCTATTCTCAAAACCACAAAAACTGTAACTTTAATTAAATACGCTGCCTTGGGTGCCAAACCATCATTATGAGAGTCCAATCAAGACAAAATAAAGTGTAGAAGAAAAAAAATATTTCAATGCATTGGCTGCATGACAGCTTACTTAATATCTAGATGGAAACAAAAAGGTTGTGAGGCATGAAAAAATAAATTACTTTTTAAATACATTACTGAAATGCCAGTCAAAATCAAGTATAAGAAAAACAAGCAGCACTCAACTCAAACCATTTCTCCTTGCACTGCAGTTCTAATTATAATTTATATTCAGCTTTATTAAAGTACCAAGTAACATGCTGAAAGTAGCAATCTCTGTGATACCCCCATTTGTAAAAAATGTTTCTTATCCAAAAAAGACCTGCTGCCTGACAACTATCTACTTGTTTCATGGGGGAAAACATGATCAAAGTAAAAAATGAAAAGCAAACAATAAACAAGCTCAACATACATTGGTTAAAGAATTACTGAACAGGTTATGGGCCATGCACGATAGTTTAGCATTCTGTTTAGTTTGCAGGTAAAGCCTGCAAAGATGACTGCAAGTCTCCAACAAATGTAAAGCTCTTCTTAAAATAATGTAATCCTGTCCTTTATTACAAATACTGTCATATGCATTTCAATACTCAAGGCTTATACGTTATCTAGTTATGTAAGTATTCTATGCATGGCAACAACAGAAAGGCTTTCAATGTTGGCAATTCTTTAACAGTATGCTTATTAAAACATACTTGCATCTTACAATCTCAGACAAGCTTACCTGATGGTCATTAAAGCATTGCTACTTAAACACAGAGCAACAGGCACTTTCTGAATAATAATAAGCATAAATCAACAGTATAAAAATATGACAGAAACCAAAACATTCTGCAAAATCAAGGACAGATAAAAAGCCACTGTAGTACTTGTGTATACCTTGGATGGGGGGATACTCTACACATTTACACTGCATAACTGCTCCTTGCCTTGCTTGGACACATCCAGAGTCAGTACACGGGGGAGTGGGGTGCAACAAGTATGTCACAATTTGAAATGTCTCTGGCTGACTGTGATGGCCCTGACACATTTGCCTTACCTCTCAACCTCAGAACAATAATAGAAGTGGGACAAAGGTCCAAAAATAAGAACAATTTTTAAATATTGATCTTATAAACTTATAAAGATAATAAAATAGTAGTAGTTCTTGCATTAGTATGAATTTTCTGAAGGTTATGTAATCTGAAACTGAAATGTCTGTCATTATTGTCTAACTTCAGTCTTTAATGATTTGCGACTAATTTGCTAAAAAACCCAATTTTATGAAAAATGGACCAAAATGTGATGCAAAAATATAAAATAGCCACACAATACAGCTGGAAACCTGTCAAAGAAGGGACACTTTTTAGTATTAGTACTGCTAACTTGAGCAGCTGACAAAATAAAAGTATCTACATGCATTTCTGAAATAAAAGTAATCTATAACTCTGATTATTACAGTTATTTATTAATTGTAAACCCTCCATGTTTTCTTCCAAAATTGTTATTTTGCAGAGGGATTATTAGGGGAAGAGCAACATTTTGAGTCAAAATCGGGGACAGTTGAGAGGTTTGGATATGCCTAATTCTATAAAGCAATTTATTTGCACGTACCTCTCAACCTGTTAATGCAGGAAATCTGGACAAGGCCAAATATATTGGGGGAACATATAAACAGTACTAAAAATTGCTCTTGTATAAACTGAGACAGTTGATAGAATAACAGGTCTTGCTTTAGCATGCGTTTTTCTGAAGGTTATGAAGTCTGAAACTCAGTGTCTGTCATAATTTAGTGACTTCATTCCTAAATGATTTGACAGAAAACCACAAATCTTATGAGGAGCAAAGCAAAAATAAGAAGCAAAAATCTATTCATTCTGCAAAAATTTGGACAGTTAAGAGGTATAGTTCAGCCAGGGCTGTCTTTGAGTTTGCTGCCCTCCCCCCCCCTCACAAAATCATGGTCGAATGGAGCCTCACCCCTCTGCAGCCATTCCAATGAACCATTACTTGACTATTTCACCCCATTTACTTCTGCGATGATTTGGACTTCATTTGAAAGTTTTATTTTGCATTTTACAGCGCAAACACTAATAGATATCTGCTAAACAAAGCAATGCAGTCTCACAATGAAAACAATCTTAGCATTAAAACTTCTCTGCCCTTGAAACACACATTCATTGGAACAGCATTGAAACCCACCTTCAAAGAAAATACATTTTGCCATTGGCAGATAAAGATTAACTTTGGGTTTGGACTGTTTTCATATCACAGGCCACTTGCACACAAAACATACACATGCTCTTTCATACACCTTACTGACTGTATTAAAGTATATTCCTTGTACAATACAGTGCAGTTTTAGAGGGTGTTTTAAATTTGTTTTGAATTTTTTTTCAGTAAACAATGAAACAAAATGCATGCACCAGTAATGACAAAACTGCCCAATTTAGAACATTTCCATCATAAAAGTCTACTTAAACTTCTACAGTCCACCAGTATCAGTACATATGCACAATCTCTGAAGAAGTAAAAGTCATTGAAATAATTCCACATTAAAGAGATCTGTAACTAATGAAGAGGTTGCTGCTAGCAAACACCTGTTTATTTCATTGTTTCATCTACAAATAAAGTGCCTGTTGCCCCTGAGGAATAAATTGCCTATCTTACACTAAAAAAATGAAAAGCTAGTAATATTGCTTTTTTAAATTTTTAAATTGCCCGTTCCTGGCTGCTGTGCCTCCCTGGCTGCGAGTGTGTTCTTCACTCTCTTGCCCTGAATCTCCCCCTGTGTCTTTGCCTGGGTGGATACTGGACCTAACCAAGGCTGTACTCCCTATTGCCCTAGCAATAACTACCCTGTGCTGTTTCAACTTTCCTTGAGGAAACCACTCCTGAGAGGCTCCCTAAAGATCACAAGAAACTCTCTTGCCCTGAATCTCCCCCTGTGTCGTTGCCTGGGTGGATACTGGACCTAACCAAGGCTGTACTCCCTATTGCCCTAGCAATAACTACCCTGTGCTGTTTCAACTTTCCTTGAGGAAACCGCTCCTGAGAGGCTCCCTAAAGATCACAAGAAACTCTCTTGCCCTGAATCTCCCCCTGTGTCTTTGCCTGGGTGGATACTGGACCTAACCAAGGCTGTACTGCCTATTGCTTTAGCAATAACTACCCTGTGCTGTTTCAACTTTCCTTGAGGAAACCGCTCCTGAGAGGCTCCCTAAAGATCACAAGAAACTCTCTTGCCCTGAATCTCCCCCTGTGTCTTTGCCTGGGTGGATACTGGACCTAACCAAGGCTGTACTCCCTATTGCCCTAGCAATAACTACCCTGTGCTGTTTCAACTTTCCTTGAGGAAACCGCTCCTGAGAGGCTCCCTAAAGATCACAAGAAACTCTCTTGCCCTGAATCTCCCCCTGTGTCTTTGCCGGGTGGATACTGGACCTAACCAAGGCTGTACTCCCTATTGCCCTAGCAATAACTACCCTGTGCTGTTTCAACTTTCCTTGAGGAAACCGCTCCTGAGAGGCTCCTAAAGATCACAAGAAAGTATGTGTATTTAATAAGCCTGATAACTACTGTAATCCTACTAGCAGAAGTCATACTCTCCCTGTCTGGAGCGCCAGCAGCCTAACCCCCCCCCAACTCTACTCCTCACCCTCCACTCCTCACTCCTTTTCCCAGCACTGTTTTTCCCCTTCTCCCATTTTTTACTTAGTCCCTTTTTCCCTGGTGAGTAGATAGCTCCTATCCACTAGAGGACATCCCCTCCCCTTGACATTAGACTCCATTTTGAGCTTGACATTCTCTCTCTCTGACTCTTAATTCTCTCATCTCAGTCCCTCACTCTCTCCCCCTGATACTTTTAGCCCACTTCCCCTCCATATCTAGGCCCTCTCCACTTACCCATATACTACTTACCCCTCTTGTACACTGCTCTACTGATAGTCTTTTGCTCCTCTTCTTCTCTACTGGGCTCTACTACCCTTCTTACTTCCCTGCTCTCTACTTCCATAACACTCTCTTACTTTTTTTCTCACCTTTTACTTCCCTGCTCTCTACTTCCATAACACTCTTATTTATCCCTACTCTAGCTGCACTCTATCTCCTTTTCTTCCCTCGTTCCCCCCCTCATATCCATCATTCCTTTCCCGCCCACTATCTGTGCTCTTCTATTTCACCCTCATCACTCCATCTCCTCTGCGCGCTTCCCACTTCTACCCCCTCCCTTATTGGATGGTACCACTTCGCCCCCCCCCCACTATTGTACTCGCATCTCTCACCCTCCCTGCTCCCGCTGGTTTCTCCTTCCTGCCCCTCCCCTGTCTGAGGTTATATAGTCCCTCCCTACTCCTGGGCGCCATTTTTAAATTGCCCGTTCCTGGCTGCTGTGCCTCCCTGGCTGCGAGTGTGTTCTTCAGTAAGTTGGACTGTGCATATCTTCTACTATTGTATTTCTACTGTATTTCATTCATTGTGGCTATGAAGGATTGCGAATAGATGCACCCAATGGTTACCAATACTAGCCCACGTGATATATTAGCTTTTACTACTATTATCTAGTTGCCTTGTTCATAGTTGAGAGGCTGGGAAGTTTCACTAATGTTTAATTATATTAGCAGGTATAGGCTCTGCTTGCAAGTATAGGTCCTGTACATCTCCTGTTGCGGATTAATGATACTGGACGGCTAGGATATTGCACCACTGTACGGCTGACACAGCGACCTTAGCCCTGCTGTTACTCCAGCCTCTCGCAATCGGTGCTTCTTAATTACCGCTCTGCCTATTCTACTGGAAGGCTAAGGGGATTATCTTGTGTCTGTTCTATTAGCGACGCTTGCCCTGTTGGTGCGCTAGCCTCTCGCATGTAGATAAGCTAATCCAGTCGCTGTAGTTTCCAGGTTAATAGTGTAGTGTATTGCAAGCTGAAAATGCTTGCCATTATAGTGAGGGGTTATTCTTGTATTTGCTTGTGTTAGCGACGCTAGCCTAGTTGATACGCTAACCTCTTCCACGAGGTTAGGTTAATCCAGTCGCTTAGTTCTTCTGTTAAAAGGTAGCGTATTTGAAGACTGGGAGGGTCCACTATTATGCTGAGTGATTTACTTGTGTAATGTTTCTATTAATGTATTTACGGGCCTTTCATTGCAACTGTTTCTTTTTTAAGCGACGCTAGCCCTTTGGTATGCTAGCCCTCGCATGTGTTTAATTAATCCATTCACTGTAGCACATTGTATTATAGGGCCGGGAACGTTTCTCTGTTGTATTGAGGGGTGTACCTTGTGCTTGTTTCTGTTAGCGACGCTAGCCCACTTGGTTCGCTAGCCCCTCGCATGCTGTTAGGTTAATCCAGCCACTGTAGTTCTCCTATTAAGAGGTTTAGTGTACTGGAAGGCTGGGAAGGCTCACTATTGCATTGTGGGGTTCACCTAGTGTATGTTCTTGTTAGCGACACTATGCCTGTTAATCCTGTGGCAAACGCTATTGATTATTGTTAACTGCTGTAGCTTCTACACTGTATTGGAGTATATTTACCCATCAGAGAAGTGCCATTGACTCCTTGGGACACAAATTGGGTCATCATTTCTCGAACACTGCTCGTGAATTAGCTGTTTCACTTTTCCTATCTGACTCCAGCTAGTTCCCTGATTACATGAGACACTGCTTTATGAGTACTTATTAATACTTGGGAATTTATGTCTACCGGTGATAGCCTTTATTAGCTATGTGCTACCCCACATGTCAGAGGTAAAACTAAGTGTGAAGCACACAGTTGTCAACCTTAACTGTTTATAATTCTAATACTTTCTGGCTCCTCCTGTACATGTTTGTTTAATGCTATAGTTATATTTGCTGCATACTGAACATTGTTAATTTGCAAAGTGCATGATAGATGTTCATGTTGTTTCCTGTGAATAACAGTGTAATTTACCTGTTTAGTCATACCTCTGTATTTAAAACAGTAGTAGATAAGTGTTTTTCTCTGTAACTAACAGACTTCTACCTTTTCCTGTCCTCCAGCTCTCTTGCCCTGAATCTCCCCCTGTGTCTTTGCCTGGGTGGATACTGGACCTAAACAAGGTTGTACTCCCTATTGCCCTAGCAATAACTACCCTGTGCTGTTTCAACTTTCCTTGAGGAAACCGCTCCTGAGAGGCTCCCTAAAGATCACAAGAAAGTATGTGTATTTAATAAGCCTGATAACTACTGTAATCCTACTAGCAGAAGTCATACTCTCCCTGTCTGGAGCGCCAGCAGCCTAACCCCCCCCAACACTACTCCTCACCCTCCACTCCTCACTCCTTTTCCCAGCACTGTTTTTCCCCTTCTCCCATTTTTTACTTAGTCCCCTTTTCCCTGGTGAGTAGATAGCTCCTATCCACTAGAGGACATCCCCTCCCCTTGACATTAGACTCCATTTTGAGCTTGACATTCTCTCTCTCTGACTCTTAATTCTCTCATCTCAGTCCCTCACTCTCTCCCCCTGATACTTTTAGCCCACTTCCCCTCCATATCTAGGCCCTCTCCACTTACCCATATACTACTTACCCCTCTTGTACACTGCTCTACTGATAGTTTTTCGCTCCTCTTCTTCTCTACTGGGCTCTACTACCCTTCTTACTTCCCTGCTCTCTACTTCCATAACACTCTCTTACTTTTTTTCTCACCTTTTACTTCCCTGCTCTCTACTTCCATAACACTCTTATTTATCCCTACTCTAGCTGCACTCTATCTCCTTTTCTTCCCTCGTTCCCCCCCTCATATCCATCATTCCTTTCCCGCCCACTATCTGTGCTCTTCTATTTCACCCTCATCACTCCATCTCCTCTGCGCGCTTCCCACTTCTCCCCCTCCCTTATTGGATGCTACCACTTCGTCCCCCACTATTGTACTCGCATCTCTCGCCCTCCCTGCTCCCGCCGGTTTCTCCTTCCCGCCCCTCCCCTGTCTGAGGTTATATAGTCCCTCTCTACTCCTGGGCGCCATTTTTAAATTGCCCGTTCCTGGCTGCTGTGCCTCCCTGGCTGCGAGTGTGTTCTTCAGTAAGTTGGACTGTGCATATCTTCTATTATTGTATTTCTACTGTATTTCATTCATTGTGGCTATGAAGGATTGCGAATAGATGCACCCAATGGTTACCAATACTAGCCCATGTGATATACTAGCTTTTACTACTATTATCTAGTTGCCATGTTCATAGTTGAGAGGCTGGGAAGTTTCACTATTGTTTAATTATATTAGCAGGTATAAGCTCTGCTTGCAAGTATAGGTCCTGTACATCTCCTGTTGCGGATTAATGATACTGGATGGCTAGGATATTGCACCACTGTACGGCTGACACAGCGACCTTAGCCCTGCTGTTACTCCAGCCTCTCGCAATCGGTGCTTCTTAATTACCGCTCTGCCTATTCTACTGGAAGGCTAAGGGGATTATCTTGTGTCTGTTCTATTAGCGACGCTAGCCCTGTTGGTGCGCTAGCCTCTCGCATGTAGATAAGCTAATCCAGTCGCTGTAGTTTCCAGGTTAATAGTGTAGTGTATTGCAAGCTGAAAATGCTTGCCATTATAGTGAGGGGTTATTCTTGTATTTGCTTGTGTTAGCGATGCTAGCCTAGTTGATACGCTAACCTCTTCCACGAGGTTAGGTTAATCCAGTCGCTTAGTTCTTCTGTTAAAAGGTAGCGTATTGGAAGACTGGGAGGGTCCACTATTATGCTGAGTGATTTACTTGTGTAATGTTTCTATTAATGTATTTACGGGCCTTTCATTGCAACTGTTTCTTTTTTAAGCGACGCTAGCCCTTTGGTATGCTAGCCCTCGCATGTGTTTAATTAATCCATTCACTGTAGCACATTGTATTATAGGGCCGGGAACGTTTCTCTGTTGTATTGAGGGGTGTACCTTGTGCTTGTTTCTGTTAGCGACGCTAGCCCACTTGGTTCGCTAGCCCCTCGCATGCTGTTAGGTTAATCCAGCCACTGTAGTTCTCCTATTAAGAGGTTTAGTGTACTGGAAGGCTGGGAAGGCTCACTATTGCATTGTGGGGTTCACCTAGTGTATGTTCTTGTTAGCGACACTATGCCTGTTAATCCTGTGGCAAACGCTATTGATTATTGTTAACTGCTGTAGCTTCTACACTGTATTGGAGTATATTTACCCATCAGAGAAGTGCCATTGACTCCTTGGGACACAAATTGGGTCATAATTTCTCGAACACTGTTCGTGAATTAGCTGTTTCACTTTTCCTATCTGACTCCAGCTAGTTCCCTGATTACACGAGACACTGCTTTATGAGTACTTATTAATACTTGGGAATTTATGTCTACCGGTGATAGCCTTTATTAGCTATGTGCTACCCCACATGTGAGAGGTAAAACGCAGTGTGAAGCACACAGTTGTCAACCTTAACTGTTTATAATTCTAATACTTTCTGGCTCCTCCTGTACATGTTTGTTTAATGCTATAGTTATATTTGCTGCATACTGAACATTGTTAATTTGCAAAGTGCATGATAGATGTTCATGTTGTTTCCTGTGAATAACAGTGTAATTTACCTGTTTAGTCATACCTCTGTATTTAAAACAGTAGTAGATAAGTGTTTTTCTCTGTAACTAACATACTTCTACCTTTTCCTGTCCTCCAGCTCTCTTGCCCTGAATCTCCCCCTGCGTCTTTGCCTGGGTGGATACTGGACCTAACCAAGGCTGTACTCCCTATTGCCCTAGCAATAACTACCCTGTGCTGTTTCAACTTTCCTTGAGGAAACCGCTCCTGAGAGGCTCCCTAAAGATCACAAGAAAGTATGTGTATTTAATAAGCCTGATAACTACTGTAATCCTACTAGCAGAAGTCATACTCTCCCTGTCTGGAGCGCCAGCAGCCTAACCCCCCCAACTCTACTCCTCACCCTCCACTCCTCACTCCTTTTCCCAGCACTGTTTTTCCCCTTCTCCCATTTTTTACTTAGTCCCTTTTTCCCTGGTGAGTAGATAGCTCCTATCCACTAGAGGACATCCCCTCCCCTTGACATTAGACTCCATTTTGAGCTTGACATTCTCTCTCTCTCTGACTCTTAATTCTCTCATCTCAGTCTCTCACTCTCTCCCCCTGATACTTTTAGCCCACTTCCTTTCCATATCTAGGCCCTCTCCACTTACCCATATACTACTTACCCCTCTTGTACACTGCTCTACTGATAGTTTTTCGCTTCTCTTCTACTGGGCTCTACCCGCTCCTTTCGCCCTGCGGGCTCTCCGTTCGCCCTGAGGGCTCACTCCGCTCCCCTACCCTGCCCCCAAATCTCACCCGCCCCCCGTACATCTACCTTTATACCTCCATACACCACACCCACTATTACTCTACCCCAATCAGTGTCAAACATCTGGACACGCCCCATTTTTTCCCGCCAAAACTAGCCCTCTTACAAACCCCCATCATCTATTTTCCTGGCCTAAACTCTCCTCTTCCATATATATTCTCATATAGTACTACTCTCCACATATCTATAACTACATCTTCTATAACTACATCAGTAAACTACCTGCTACTCTATAATTAGTTTCCTTTATACACCATCTACCTCTACTCACATCCATTTATTCTGTCTCCTTCCTCCAAACATGTCTTTAAAACTCTATCTCATATCTCTTTCTCTTTTCTTTCTCGCCTCTTCACTCAATTACAACCATCTCTCCGAACCCACTTCTTCAATACACTTGCAACACTTTCACATCACTAATTATCAAAACTTACCTCTCCCTCATTCATACTCTATTATTTCCCCCTATCTATATCCTTCTAACTATCTCCTTTTATTCCAATACAAACTCTTCTCTTACCATACACTCCCCATCTTCATAACTACTAGCAAATCCCTCCAATCTACAACAAAAGCCAACATCTTTACCTTACTATCCGCCCACATAAACTGTTCCATACTATATCATATTACCACTCTCTTGTCTGGTGATATCCACCCAAACCCAGGCCCCTCCCTACAATAAACACAAAGAAATCCTTACTTTTTACTTCTTTAAATTCCCAAAGCATTGTAAACAAAGTCCCAAACCTCCATGCCTGGCTCATACACAATAAACCTGATATCCTATCTATATCTGAAACCTGGTTAAAACCACATATAAAAGACCCTGAAATTGTTCCCCCAACTACTCCATCATCAGGAAAGACAGGCCCCTCAAAAAGGGTGGTGGGGTTGCCCTCATATATTCATCCACCCTAGCAGTCACTCCCTACAATAAACCTATTCCACACTTCAACAATGCTGAACTTCTCCTTACTCTACTACAAATCAATAATCACAAACACATCTGTCTAGCTTCCATTTATATACCCCCAGGGGACAATATCTCCACACTTGAACATATCCTCTCTTGGATGTCTAATAACATTACCAACGAAACCATAATCATGGGAGATGTAAACATCAACTGGGCCTGCATCCAATCTCCAACAAACTCCTCAAATATTAACCTATACAATTTCTCTCAACTAATCAATTCAGTAACTCGCCCTACTAAAAACCTCTCCAGTGGAAGTATACTGGACTGGATCCTTGTCTCCCACCCTCACTATTTCTCCAACAGTGGTACCCTTCCAGACTCCCTTAGCGATCACTCCCCCATATTCACCAACCGACTTCCCACTGCCCTTCAACAAACTCACAACTATATAACTATCCGTGACCAAAAACATTTCAACCCAACTACCTTTGTAAACTCATTACAAGCAGTTAATTGGAACTGCCTAAAAATCCTTCCACTAGACATAGCAGTGTCACACTTTAATACAACTTTCTTGACATTACTTGACTCTCAAGCTCCCCTAAGGACAAAGAGAATAAAGACAAAATCTACCCCTTGGCTCTCTAAACACACTCTTGCTACCATGACACATAGAAATAAAGTCTGGTCACGCTACCAGAAGCTTAAAACAAGTCTACTCCTTAATGAATATAAAATGCTTCGAAATAAAGTAAAGAAACTCATCACCTCTGATCGACAAAACTATTTTTATACACTCCAAAACCAAAATAAAAACAACCCTCAAAAATTCTGGAAAGGTATCTCCACTCTGCTTCATCCTAGTACACCAGACACTCCCATCCCTGATTCTAATGCCTCTGAACTAGACCTAGCCACCCAATTTAACTCATTTTTTTATTGATTCTATTGCAAAACTGACATCTTCATTCTCCAACTCCACTATGCTCTCTAACACCCCCCACCCCCCCTACTCACACTCTATCCTTCACCACTTCTACTCCCTGTTCCCCATCTTCTAACTCCTCTACCACTTCTACTACACAACCTTTACTCCAAACACCTCCACCCTCCAACACTCCCTCCCCAAACTCCACTTCCCTCTCATTCAGTCCCATGCCTACATCCTCTATAAAGAAGCTGCTTAAGAAATTGAAACCTTGTACCAATGCCCCTGACAATATACCTTCCTACTTTCTTAGTATAGCTGCTGATACACTCGCATATCCCATCAGCATCCTAATTAACCATTCCCTAAAAGAATGTACAGTTCCCCAAATCTGGAAACAAGCATACATCATTCCACTCCACAAAGGGGGCAACAATAACACCGTCAACAACTTCCGTCCCATAGCCATCCTGTCCCCCATTTCCAAAATCCTAGAAAAATGTGTCCACCTTCAACTCCTCCCTCATCTCCTAGAAAATCACCTTATAACTCCTACACAGCATGGCTTTAGACCTAATCACAGTACTATGACAGCCCTCCTTTCCTTCCTTGAAACAGTAAATAGAGCTCGTGATTCTGGCCTAATTGTCTCTACCTTATTATTAGACCTCTCCAAAGCCTTTGATACCATCTCTCATAGCCTGCTCATATCTAAACTCTCAGAACTTAACCTTTCTTCCTCTTCCTTGCAATGGTTCTCTAGTTACCTAGCCAACAGGAAACAAGCAGTAAAATGGGAAAAAACTACCTCCTCATTCCTTAATACCCCTACAGGTGTTCCACAAGGCTCCATTCTAGGACCTGTTCTCTTCAACATATTTATAAATGACTTCCACAAATCAATCCCTTTCTCAAACATCATCCAATATGCAGATGATTCCACCATCATCTGCTCAGCCACCTCTATCTCTACACTTCAAAAACTAACTCAAGATGCCTTTTCTATAACAGAACAATGGATGTTAAAGAATCACCTAGCTCTTAACGCCTCCAAGACCAAGCTAATGATTTTTACTCCCTCTAAAGCTACTCATCTCAACATGAATACATTTTCAATCACTAGCCATGATAACTCTTCCCTAGAATTAGTGTCAGAGACCAAGCTACTTGGAGTACTAATTGACAACCAACTTAAATTTACCTCCCACCTACAAAAAAACATAAAAAAAACCCACCAAAAACTTGGTATGCTTTATAGACAAAATGCCTACCTTACCTCTGCTACCAAAATAACACTTGCTTCATCCTTCCTTATCCCCTCCCTCCTCTATGGTGCCCCACTCCTAACTAATCTTCAATCCTCTCTCAAAAAACAACTTTCCTGTTGTTACAACAAAATTGCAAAATTCGCCACCAGCCACAAATCTTCCACTCACCACTGCTTTTCCCTCCAGAAACTAAAATGGCTAGAACTTCCCAATCAACTCACTTACACTCAGCTAACTCTAGCCCACAAGTTTATTCTCAACCCTTCCCTCTGTCCTTCCCTTTCTTCTGCATTTAATATGCATCTACCCAATAGAGTATTAAGATCAAACAATCAAAACCTACTCAAAGTCCATAAACCGACATATCCCCCAGGCAAAAACCTTCTATCTTTCACCCTAGCTCGCATCTGGAACTCCCTTCCTTGACTCATGCACCACCTCTAATCACTCTGCTTTCAAAAAATCTCTCTATACATACCTAGCATCTCAGTGGGAATGCTCCTGCTCCCACCCTACATAACCTACTCTTCTCCTCTATCTCCCTCCATACTCTGCTACATCTTACTATACCTAAATTTCTATAGAAATTATTAGGTAAGTCCAATGATTCTCTTCTTCCACCACTTCATCATCTCACTGAATCTCCTCTAACTTTCTAGTGACTAAGTTTTTCCTAACTACTATGTATAAATGGATATGTCTGTACAAATTAATATTATTAAATTTTTTGCACACTGTATCTAGCTGTACATTTTTGCTTTTTTACCTTATTGTTAACCTTTGAGTGTATGTGTGAATATATGTTTGTAGGTATGTAAAATGTATTTTTGGAGCTTTTCTCCCCAGGACTCCATTGAAAACGGGTTCCTTGTGGCCCAATGGACTATCCTGGTAAACCAACTGCAACCAACTGCAATTGCAATAGGGAATGGATGGCAAACTGATAACATGTTCTTAGCAACTAGGTATCTGTACCAAAAAGGAGTGCAGCATCCACCCCCTTTGTAACACAGTACAGTATCAACAATGCATTTATTTATTGTGAGAGTAGAACCCACAGCCTTCTGGATGAAAAGCAAGTGCACTATATGTTGTGCTATTAACAATGCAAGTCAACTCAGCATAAGCAGCACAAAACTGTTGCTCCCCTGCAGCTCTCAGCTCCTTGTAAGATCTCCTTACTCTGCTGTATCTCTGAACTTTGCAGCACAAGAAATCTGGAAAAAGACAAAATTTATTGGGGGGGGGGGCAAAAGCCCAAAAACCAGGGACACATTTTAAACATTGCTTGTATAGTGTTGGAAAGTTGCTCTTATCCTTAGCCATAAACTTTCAAACACACATACACACGCACACACTCACACACACACACACACACACACACACACACACACACACACACACACACACACACACACACACACACACACACACACACACACACATATTTACCTGTGGCAAAATATGAGCTGCTGGGAAAATGAACTGTTGGCATAACTATGCATCAGTAAAATGAGATGGCAGTTCATATTATTGACAAAATAAATTTCAAACATCTTGAACTGCTTTCATATATGTATGCACTAACCATGATAATCATAGCCAGTTAAAAAATAAATGTATCATTGAACAAAATAGATCATTGCTACAAAGTCTACACTCTGAGTACATGGGCTATGCATGCCTATACCAATGTGTTTAAAGTGCAGGAAAACAAAATACAGTTGTCTGAGTTCTGCCTTACAAATGAGGTTTGGGACTTCTTTAAGTGGAGTTAGATACAGCAATAAATAAGAAAATATGGGGAGGATAGGTTTAAATGGGATGGAGGGATGTTCAGGAGGAAATGAGGTAAGGGCAGGGAGAGGCTTACAGGGTTTTGTCAAGTGTAACTGAGGTAGGAGTCACATTTTTGGCGTGAACTTGCTAAGGCAAGGTCAAGTCCCAGATTACCTGTAGGTACTATGAAGCAGGTAGGCCTTGCAAGGAATAATGGCAGGAAGTTTGAGTGTGTATATATATATATATATATATATATATATATATATATATATATATTTTTTTTTTTTTTTTCTGTCAATGTTTGTAATGCTGTTGATGATTTACAAAGGGTTTGTGATGAGTTGCTTTTGTGGTGACTTGTAATACTGTTGAGGTTGCGGGTGACTTTAATGCAACAGTGGTAAGTCATCATTGAGACTGTAGTTGTTGGGAGCTATTCACGTTATTAGTAGTATTGGTGGGTCAGACTGAATTTAAATGTGTACAGTTAAAAGACCTTGAAATATCAGATCTTTGCAAATTGCTGGATCTGGATGTGCGAGTTAAGGTTTTCAGTTGTTATCTGGGGCTGGGTATGGTATTTATAGATCCTTATTAGGTGGCCGTCGTAGTGGTTTAACATAGGGTTTATTTTGTTGGGGGTGTTTGGTTGTTCCAAGAGCAGCTGGGCGAGTAATTATTTTCTCATAATGGCAGGGCTACAGCCCTGGTTTCCTTTCTGGTGGTGAGGGAACTGTTCACAGGCTTAGGTATGGTTGCTGGTAATATTCGTTGCTGCGCATTCACAATAGTAACCCAGGCTGTTAGCTGTTCTAGAGGGATCGATGGTTTAATGGGTGAATCAGAACTTCTGTGAACACTTCAGATTACTCCTAAATATGGATTATGCGGTTATTTTACTACTCATCATCCACGTTGCGAGGGGGCTGGGTCATTTCAAGTAGAATCAGAAACTTCGGTAATGTTTATGCAAAAGTTTATCTGCCGCTGGTCAGTATGAGGGTGTAGAGTTGCTGAGAAGCAGTTGCTAGGAGGGATTCAGTGTGGCTTATGCACAATGGCAGTTAGATCCGCTCATTGAGCCGGTTGAGGTGCATATTACAATGACCACATTTAGGAATGAAGGCTCTATGTATGCTTTAAGCATCCCTCACAACATCTTAGTGGAAGAGATCCAAACACAGTTTGAATAATGTGGACAGAATTTTAAAAGTTGTGGTAATATGCTTACAGGTTTATGAAAATAATGCGATCGGGGTAACTTCCGTTTACCAAGATATGAGGTATGAGAGTCCAATTATGTCATTATCTGGTGACTTAAATCCTCATGGAGCTGTCAAAAGAAACACAAAGTTCAGGAGAAATATGCTATACTTACACAAGGAGGCTACGAAGAAAGGGGATTTCCCCACCAAGGCAGCACAGGTCAGTTAAACGTGTACTAACACAAAGCCTGTCAATCTACCATTTCTAAACATAGCCAACTGTCAAGTTTGAACTGCTGTATGGCGTGGTTGAACCAGAGCGGCCGTAGGGTTGTAGCATAACTCTCAACTCCACTGATTTTGCTGAATGGCCAGAGTTGTCTTAATTTTGGGTCCATTTGACATGCCGTTGTGGTTATGGCCACTTGTGAGCTGATGCTCAAGTCTTTCTTGCTCTGTGGTAATGGAGTGGTGGACCTTGGGTGGTGGGAAGTGGGCCCCCCAAATCCCTGGATGGCAGTGAGGTCTGTGGGTACAGAGCATGGTATTACAGTGGCTGGTTTCTTTTGAAAGGGATCACAGATGGTGTGTCATACCTTTCATCTGTACAGGTTTTCGTAGAATGTCCAGATTTTGCTCCATCTTTTATAACATTGTGGTGTTCTAGCAAGTCATTAAAGGCTCATGCAGGTTATCGCATTATGTCCAGATTTTGCCTCATAATTTTGCTTCATCTTTCAAAACATTGTGGCTTTCTAGCAAATCATTGAAGGCTTGTAGCAGGAAATGACAGACATTTGATTTTCCATACTTCATACCCTTCAGAAAATTCCTGCTAAGGGGAAGTTGTTCTATTTACTTTCAGAGTCAGTAACTGCAATATTTAATGAATGTCCCTGTTTCTGTTTCTTAGTCCCCTATTATTAGTTTTTTTTTTCTCTCAGATTTCTTGTACAAAGAGATTTAGAGGTAAGGTGGGTGTGTGCATTGTTGGTAAAAGTACATCACCTTTGGAATAGCTGTACAGGCACGTAGCTCAATTAACAGTTGGCGAGATCTTTATTTTCAGCTGATAACTCAAGGTAGTACAGGTGTCCACATAACATTTCGATGTTGCCTTAGTTTTAGTCTGTTCTTAAAACATGGGGTTGCATGGTAAATGCTGTGTATCCTAGTTTGGATTCCACATTTCTCAGGCGGACCATGCTAACACCAGTTCAGTTAATCTAGCAAATTACTGAGTTGGTAGGAACAATATTTTAAGAGTTGTCACTACTGTAGGCCTGTGTCCCTCCTTTATTTTAGGCTCTCAGATTCTGGCATTAAGAGGTGGAGTGGAATGGGCCCATATTAGTCTATTAAAAAAAAAGGGGGGGGAATGTGCTGGTCTCTAGCAAGTCATTTGGATGCTGTAGAGCTTATGGTGAAGTGTGCAGACTAAGGCAGGCATTTGAGTGCAGATTTTTCTCAAGGAACCTCAGTGAGTCTGGACTTGGGTGTACAGACTCTTCAGAGGTGACCTCTGTCTGGAATACAAAGCAATTATAGACCCCACCTTGATGGGACTGCTGCATATCTGCAAGTCAGGCTCCACTCCAGTAACCTGTATGACTGAACATGGGGTCTGATTTTCTGATGTAACGCAGGCAAAGTTATCAAGGTTATTGAACATGTGTGATCGAATGCACATGCGTCTATCTGGCTGTTTGGGGATTCTTATACCTAGGTAGCACAGATGAAGGTAAGTAAGGAATTGAAGGGTCACACCTTTAACATTTAGGGAGGGGAATAGCTTGAGGGTTCATTAATTCATTTTATGGGTCAGATTCAGTAGCAGTGGAGTGTGCATGTCCTCCCTGCAGGCATAGGAGTAGCATGGCAGGGTTTGACATATGCTGTGTGACTTTGTCTAGATTTCTTGTTGCAGGAGGTTGACAGGATGGTCACACTGATTACCCTATTAATTCAGTAAGCCCATTAATTGTGTAAACATGATTTCTCTAGGCTCCGGCCTTTGCCTCACAATTGCTTATGGCATGTCCTCGGTATAGATTTCTTTATTTACAGTTTTTAACTAATGGGTGCAGTAAAATTTTGTAGGCTGGCATATACCTCATCCGACTGCATAACTACATAAAGTGACCTATGAGGCACACATTGGCATACTTGCTGTAAAGTAGTGTTAAATGCTGGAGCTACACTCGGTGAGGTCACAGGTGGTAAGAAGTCAGTGGTCTGATGGAAGCATAGTTGAAAGGTAATGGATTCTGCTGTATTGATAGTCTGGTGGCTAGAGTGGTGTACAGTGAGGTATCAGGTGATACTACTCTACTCAGTTATTTGTAGACTGGGTTTCAGGAAACATTGCAGGTATGCAGGTGTTTTCGGGATATTTCGGAAACTGGGTGCTTTGTCATCGTCGAGGAAGTTAGAAGCCATAAGCAAGGCATGGTTTTGGGTTGCTTGGTAGATGTAAGTCAGGTTTTAGTTCCTTGGTAGTTACATAAGTATCCTAAGTGCTGAAAAGCTTTAAGGGAGAGGCTGAGGACAAGCAGTAGGTTAAGGTTGTTAAGCTCGTGGAGTCCTGCAATTCATTTGGAAGATAGAGTAGGTTGCGGGGAGATGCTGGGTTGAGCTGTGGTAAACAGTATGATGTGATGTTAAGTTTGTTATTTTGTACTTGAGGCTGGTTTTCAGACTTTTGGTACTGAGGTTTTTCATAACCTAGCCATATTCAGGTAAGTGAGTTTTCACAATCCAGAGTTCAATGCTTGCTGTTCATTGTTTAAATTGGCAAGAGTGAATGTTGTACTTATCCTAAGGGCATATAGATGGAGCTGTAACAGGAGATGTTATCTGTTTTGTGTAAATGGCTGTTCAGTAGGATTGTGGCCAGTTTTAGTTTTTTTTGTCTAATCATTAATTTCATTGAGACCTCCTGTGTTGGTAGAAGAGTGATAATTTTAACTATAAAATAAGACCTTGTTTTATTTCGCAAAACTATCTGTTGTACTGTTACTAAGGGAGTTGGGGGAGTAATTTAGGGGATCTTTGGTCGGACACTTAATTTTCAGGGGTATTTTGCATCTGGTAGTGTCTGCATTTTATGTAGTTGACAAACGAGATATGCCTTCAGTGGTGTATATTGATCTTTAAGAATTTGGTTTATGCATGTGGAGTATTTACAGTCTTTTCTTTTTCAGATCACTCTGACTGCAGATTGGGACATGCAGAGTTGGTAGTTACTTGGGGGACTGAAGAAATGTGGACTTGACAGGGAGAGAAGTATCTGAGGAGGGTTTTGGCTGATGGAGTGGTACAACAGGAGTTCTTGGGTTGCTAGCAGTGCAGTGAATATTGAGTTGTTAGTTTGTTGAGTTTTTGTTCCCTGCAAGCACAAGGTAATGTCTTGTTTTGTTTGATCTTGTATGGGGGGCATCGGTGTGGAATTTTACACTGTTTTATGGGTAGTGGGGGGTTTCTTTGGAAGGGGACATATTGCAGACATCAGGGGTAGGGGATTAGCGAGTTGCATTGCGTCAGTTAGGCTTGTGAGTTAGATGGGGGGTTTGATGAGAGGATTAAGCTTTGAGTTACTGCAGTTTTGGGATAGACTGGGCTGGGTTGATTCACTATATTTTGGATGGTGATAGTGTGTCACTGACATTGTGTGACCTGGTGGCATCGGGCATTCTGTAATTTGTTAGTATATTGTGTTGGATGGTTTGGCCTGGCTTGATCTATTGTTGGCGATGCCGGCCATGATGGTGGAGATTTTGAGGTTGTATTGCTACCGGCCGTGATGGTTGTGTTTTAAGGTCATACTGCTACTGGCCATGTTGGTGGTTTAAGTGTCTTATTGTTTAGAATGGGTAGTTGGTGTGTTGGTAACATTTTGTGAAATGGAATTTGGATGGGATTTAATGGAGGTTTTACATTCATTGGACAGCAGAGGAAAAGAAAAAAGAAAAAAAAAACATTTTTTTCATGGGGTAGTACTATGGGGTTGAAATGTGGCATGCATGGCTTCAGTGTTGGTGAGCATAGCAGTGGGTCCAGTGGCTGGCAAGGCTATTGTTATCATTGTGAGGCTTTCTGTGGTTGAGTGGTGTGGTTTAATTACATCATGGCAGTATTTATTGATAGGTGATGAGGTTATGGTTTGCTACCTTAGCATAGGTAAGGGGTCAATGTTTTGTTTCAGTTATTAGGTACTTGACAGTTTCTATTAGTTATGTATAGGGTTAGGAGGTAATGACTTGGCTCCAGCTTGGTTAGGGAGGATGGGTACACCGAATGATGTTTGACCTAGTACCTTACTGTTGGTTAGATTGCTGGATGTTTGGTCAGAGAGAGAGAGAGTGAACAGCCTGGTCAGGCTGCTGGGCAGAGAAGAGGGGCAGGCTTGACCTCTTCTGTTCCCCCTCTGGTGTTGGATGTGCAATTCAGTAAGTTGGGAAGGAAAGTGAGCGGTTGCTCTGTTGGATAAGTTAATAAGCAAGCAGAGCTGCTTATTTGGATGGTGGTGTAATTCATTAAACTGAAGGTGTGCGGGGTGACACTGTCTTGTTAGTGCAAAGATAAGTGAGCAAGTGGGGGACACTGCTATTAAAGGGTGAGTGGTTACAATGCCCTTATGGTTATTTTATGTTTTGTTTTATGGATGCTATCATCACCTGTGTCATGTAGTGATTGAACGTTATAATTATTGATTAACAATCATGTTTATGGAAATTTAATAAAGGTCGTCAAATGTCATTCGGTGTTGCGTTTATTGAAGTGGACCAGGATAATAACTGGCTGCAACAGTAACTTTGATGATTAGTTTCATAGACTAGATAACAAGAAACTGTTTCAGAAATGATTACCTCCACTTTTATTGTTGCTCACTCTTATTGTGTTACACTTATTTAAAATTGTTCACGTTAAACAAAAAATCCTTTACTAGAAGACTTGTATGGAAAATATAAAACGCCTATTCATTTTCAGCTCACACTGCATAAATATGCCTTCCCATATAATTGCACGCGTTTTGTCTTCATTATTTTATATGTATAAATCCAGATATGATTAATAATATTTAACTAATAAAGGTACAACTGTGACAGAAGGCAGTGATCTGACTCAGAGGATGGGACGATTTGCTTGAAGATTTTCATAGAAATGCACTTCTTGCTTTACATTTCCAGCTAACAAAGCAGTCAAATAATAGTGTGCAATCAGATGGGACTTGTTTTTACTTATGATTTACATGACAATTTACAACCTGTTTTAAATAATATGTTAGTCCTGAGATTTAAACTGACAGCACAGATGATGTGAGACTCAGACATGTCTTTACTTACCAATGAAAAGAATGCAGTCAGAAGCATATCAAGTATGATTGCCTATCATTACTGTCAGTTACGGATTTTACAAAGAAATGATCAAATATAATGCCAATGTGTACTGCACATCTGAATTTAGATGTAAGTTTTTGAAAATAGCAAATAAGCTGTAACAAATGCATAATTTATTATTTTTATTTGACAAAGGTGTTTCAGGTTGTGAAACATCATACTCACGTTTATGCACATACCTTCATACTTAGAACAACAATAATTATAGTTTAAATGCCAGTGACAAATAATTCACAAAAAAGGCACAATTTATAAGTTGTGGATTCTTCTAATAGTTTCAGTTAGTACATTAATTTCAAACTTAGAGGAGGATTTCTTAAAACAAAAAAAGCTAAACTAATTTGAAAAACAAACAGCTGCTTCATGTCAGTTTAGGCCTGTTTGTCTTTAAATTACATGTTTATGACTATATATGCAAGGAAATGACTTGTACTTGCACTGAGTTATGAGACAAGTGAATGTGCCCACCTTTGACTTCTTAGCCTAGGTATATTATTAATAAAGTACTACCTAAGGGAAAAGCAACATAAGAGAGATGTTATAAATTCAATTACTGCATGAATACTGTGTGCGTGTGTGTGCGTGTGTGTGTGTGCGTGTGTGCGTGTGTGTGTGTGTGTGTGTGTGTGTGTGTGTGTGTGTGTGTGCGTGTGTGCATGTGTGCGTGTGTGCGTGTGTGCGTGTGTGCGTGTGTGTGTACGCACACACTTGCGTGCGTGAATTTGTATATGATGCATGCATTTTTGATATTTACTTACCAGTACTTAATAACATCTGTTGAAAACCAAAACCAAATTAACTTCTTGAATGTAAAGTTATACAAATAAGCATGTGTGGATCAAAGTGAACCTGTAATGAGCACTATGAGACAGCAAGTCTGAGCCAGGGAAGGAAAAGGTGGATAGGGAACAGCAAAGATGACATGAACTACTGCTGAGCAAACTGTAGCTGTTCCTAGCAGACAAAAGGTGCTGTAGGGAAAACAGATACATGTCCTTCCATCCATCCCTTTCTAAAATGCTTACTTTTCTGTGGGTTATGGTGGTAGCAATCTGTGCATGGTATTCCATGCCACCTATCCTGCTAACATTCTCCAGCTCCTCCTGGGGGGTGGGGGGGGGGGCTGAGGGAGAAATAATGAGTCTCCAACATGTCCTGGGTCTGGCCTGGAGCCTCCTCCCAGTTGGCTGAACCTTTCTGTGGATGGACCCTGCTAACATTGTTACTAGGTATCCAAAGCACTTCAACCAGCTGCTCTAAATCCTTAGGATCTTTCATAACTACAGGTCCTCACTCTGTCACAGGCAGCCTAGCAATGTTATGAAGAAACCTTATTTACACAACTTGAGTCTTTTAATATCCTTTTAATCATTATGCAAAGTTCATAAGCGTATGTGAGGATGAAGACACTGAGTGGAAGGAATATTATGAGCCTTATTCTAGAGCTCAGGTCCATCACTTTCTAGTACAATGCCTACAGTACTGCTCCCACTGCAATTTCTGCTGGTCAGTTTCTTAATCACCCTTTGCCATTCTCATGAACAAGACCCTGAGATGTTTAAATTCTTCCACATGAGACAACTACTTCCCAAGTGCAAACAGCAATCCATGGCCATGACATCAGATTCAGAAGTGCTGATTTTCACCCTAGCAGCATCACACTCAAAAACAGGCCTCCGCAAAGAATATCAGAGTGACTTATGACAAAGTTGTCATCGTTATCTGCAAGCCACAGACACACAACCTTTACATCACTAAACTGGATAATTTATAAACTCTGGCTATGCCTTGATTTTATACTCATAAAAGTCATGAACCACTGGGGAGATAAGGCACACCCTTAGTGGAGTCCTGTTCTTACTCTAAACATATTGACTCAATATCAAAAACTTGGTCACAACTCTTGTTTTCAAGGAAATAAACTTTACACTGCAGTGGTAGAATTCTATATTGCTGTAACACCTCTTCACATAAATTCCTAGATACTCAGGTGCTTGCCTTTTCTGGGTTCACAGAATGTATCTAGACATGAGTGGAAAATTGTCACAGCCCTTCCTGTACAAGTGCAAGTATAAAGGTTTGATACGCGGTTCCACGGATAGAACAAAATTCACATAGTAACTCCCTGAATCAGAGACTTGGCTATCAGATAAAATCTTCTTTCCAGTAGTCTGGCATAGATTTTCCCCTAGGAGGATGAGGAATGTTAACCCTCTGTTACTGGAGGATATTTTCCAGTCTGTTTTTTTTTTGAAAATGGAGACTATTACCTCAGTTTACCAATCCAGAGCTAATTTTCTTTGCAAAGGGATGATAACCAACACAGACCCAAAAACATCTATTACTTTTTTTGTATTTTTAGCTGCATCTCATCCAGTCCTGCAGCCCAGCCATTGTAGAGCTATTTACTACAGTGGTGCCATCAGAACAACTGGATCCATTTTCACTAGTTGCTTCTGGCCAACTCAAATGAGAGCATTCCCACCATATTCATGAGTTTCTCAAGAGTTCATTCACCTAAGACCATGGCTCAGTTATTTGTCACCATGTGGAGTTCCTGATCT
>NC_056732.1:1422233723-1422356223 GCF_019279795.1 Protopterus annectens
AACTACACCCAAAAATGTCCTTGTTTTTTTTATATTTGTAGCATTCAGTAGTACATTTTTTGTAATATATCCTTTGTCTCTCAGTTGCATACATCTTCTCTTATTTCAATGACCAATCAAGTGTCCTTCTTTCTGCCATTCCCACCAAAAAGTCTTTGCTTATCTCCAGTATCTCAAAATATCTGTAATGCCATCAATATTAATAGCACCGGAAATATGATGAAATTTGTCATTTACCATATTTAAAATTACAACTTAGTCCCATCCCCCAGACTATATCTCACGATTATTTATTTATTTATTTTTTCAAAGTCTTGTACATTTTGATGTATTTTTTTAAATAATTTTCAAGGTCTGTGTTTCAGCATCAGTCTTAAATTGTACAGTTGCTCATTTCATTAAATCTCTATTTGTGCTGTCGATTCAAAATTGTTTCATGAAAAATCATTCCTTTCACTTCACATTCTTTAATAAAATTATATCCATTCCAGAGTTTCGGGTACAATATACCAAAATGTTTCTTTTCTTAATGAAACGGGCACTGCTGCATCTTGTGCCTGTATTCTTAAAGGCAGAGTTAAATTGCTCCAGATATCATATGCATTTGTTCTATTTTTGATGTACTTTTACAGTGTACTCAGTTATGCTTTGTTACTTTCCTTTGTCTTCTGTCTCCAGTGCTTTTGCTCCTATATTTTTATATATCTTATTTATTCCTTGCTCATTCTTACTTTCTTATTTTTCTCTTCTTTATTATTATTGATTACAATCTTGTATTTCATCTTTTTGAATTTTGTCCATTGTTTCTCTCCCTGAAACCTCTTGCCCATCTTCTGGTTCACCATGCTGCAGCATTTCTTGTAGTACTCCATCCTGCAACCATCCCGAATGGAAGGCTGGAATTTCAATTCCTTCTTCCTGTGTCACCACCTCCATAGTTTTCTGTGTCTCACACTCACCAAATAGATTTTGTGGAATCAAAACCTCCAGATTTGCTATATTTCCATTAACAACCCTTTCTTTCTCACTCTCTGACTGGCATGCCACACATACCTCTGCCATACTGTATTTTGTACTTAACATCCCACTGCCACTGTACTAGGAATGGGAGACTTGTACAATAAATAATGAGGACGGGAATTTTACTTTGTCCCTTGCCCACATTTTCCCTAGTGGTAGAAATACTACCTTGGTCTCTGCTCAAACAGGCCACTATCCTAGTAGGACTAACTGGGGAAACAATATTTAAGGACAATCGCTAGCAGACTTACTCAGAAAACTGTTGCTTTGTATTGCCTATCTATGCTGGCAGCTGTATTTTCTGTTAGTTAAAAAAAACACCGAAGTGATAGTGAACAAATAACGCCAAGTCGATGCTGTAAAAATTCCTTTTACTTGTTAGCGCTTTCATGCACGCCAATGCATGCACTTCTTCAGACAAGTTTAAACAGGAAGATGTACAAATATTTATACTCACTACAATGCCATTTTAATTGAACAATTAACTAATTAATCAATCTTAAAACAGCTCGAATAAATTAGTCTATACTAATGTATTGCAAAGGAATCATTATTGATTTCTTGCTATCTACCATCCTTACTAAAGATACATCATAATTCTATTTACACAAAAGATCCTTGTAAGCAATTATTTTACACTTTATATTTCATGTTTACCCAATAAAAGTTTTTAAACTAACTGGTTTAAAAATATATGTAATGATAATAATTTAAAAACAGCAACTTACTTTCTAAATAAAACTAGAATTAATTTATACAGAAGTCAGTACATGTTTTTTTGACAAAATTGTATATTTTGTGTTATTAATTTACCATAGAATCCCAAATGTCATTATACTAAAATTAAATATTTTAAATATGTGCATGTGTATATTTTTATGTATATACTTGAAATATATGAATAAACTTAAATACAAATAACAAAATACCACTTGATATTTAGGAAATTTTTAAATATTTGTACATCTTCCTGTTTAAACTTGTCTGAAGAAGTGCATGCATTGGCGTGCATGAAAGCGCTAACAAGTAAAAGGAATTTTTACAACATCGACTTGGCGTTATTTGTTCACTATCACTTCGGTGTTTTTTTCCAAGTTGTAGTTTTTTTGTATTTTCTGTTAGTCTTTGATCATGTAAGGCAGTACTCCAATAAAAGGTAAGGTTTACAAAACAGTTGTGTGACCAGTACTACAGTTTATTTAACAAACCTGGGAAGTGAAGGCAGAGCAGTTGAGGAAGCTAGAGTTGATGAGGATAAAGTGTCTGAGGTCGGTAGTAGGATGCCCCTATGGGACAAATGAAGATATGAGGACATCAAAGAAAAATCCAAAGTAACTCCAGATGCAGAGAAAGTCAAAGAGAACAAATTATGGTGGTTTGGGCATATGTGCAGAAAAGCAGAAGTCAGTCTGGTGAATTGAGACAGACAGGAAGAAGGCAAGAGAAAATGAGGGTATCCTACAAAGAGATGGATGGATTGTGTGAGAGAAGACTTGCAACAGTCAGGCATGATTGTCAAAGAAGGCAGGAGAGTGGCATTGAATCAAGGGAGATGGCATCATGTGAATCGATACCCTGACACAATGAAGAAAATGGGAAAGAGGGGGTTGATGATGATGATGATGACAATAATATTTCTATAGAGAGTGACAGGAACAAGTTAAATCTAATCTAGTCTATGCACTAAACTACTCTACCTGTTTAAATATCCATAGCAGACGATTTCTTAGGCTTTAACCTACAACTTCATGGAGTTTGTAGTCTGTCAGATCACACTGTACTTGAAAGAATGCCTGATTGATTATTTCATCTTGGTACTATACCTGACTTTCTTTATCCAGAATAGTAGGATGTTCTTCATGTTTCACTGTTGCAGTCATCACTTTGGCCTCACTGAGTACCGGAGTACTGACAACTAGCTTAAAGGAAGCATCATCGGAAGGTTTGGACCTGTGCTGTCTGTCTCTGTCTTTATCTTTACGCTTTTTTCAAAAGATCTGCTGTCAGATGGCTTACCAAAGCCATATCGGAATTCGAGGACTGTAAACAAAGATATCTGGCTACAATAAGGGCCCGACGATGGATAGTTCTGGCATTAAACAAACAAAGAAGTGACAACGGGGGACATTGTGGTCTGGGCCTAGACAAGTGATGCAGTAAGAGTGGAAGTCTCGGTGTGGTATTTGCTTTCCACAGGCAAGACAATTATTAACTTTTTCTGACATCGGTTAGTGCAAGAAAGAAGGATCGCCAACAGGGTACTTAGCTTTAGTAGACTTCAACTTCAGTTTGGAAATGAAACTCAGGTAGTGGCTGACCAGCACTTGTGCAAACTACTTCTTCGGGCTTTTGTTACCATTCTTCCTTGTTGTTCTCCTTTCCTTACAAAGGACATATTGGTATTTATTTTCCACTGGTGCGGTTCTTCCAACAGAACCTGGCCTCCTACTTTGGGGACTCCTGACAGGTTAGGGCAAGAAAAACTGATGTAATGGCATTGGCTGCCTTACTTTATACCACTGACGACTTGACATCAGTCCTCAAGTGACAGCAACTGACACAGAAATACTAAGTCTCTGGTATTCGGGCTGGCCGATGGCTACCCTGGCAGGGATAACCCAAATGTGATGACTGCAACAGTGAATATACTCAAACATCTACATTTATGGTAAGTGTACACAACTGAACTTTTCTGAATGATAACTACTGCAACATTAGAAAATGTCTTATGTATGAATTCTCTTCAAACAACTGATTATAATACATTGTTCTGCTATACCAATTTAGGTTTTAGTAATGTAACTTAATGCATACTTCATTTTCATTCCTCTGTAATCCCCCCTTCCTTTATGAATTTCTTGAAAAAGCTTCCATATTTTTCAAAAGTTTAGTCAGAACACATTCTTGTGTAAATTCATTCTTATGAATGCTCTAAGAACAGTGTTCAATTTGTTTAGTTAAGGAGCTTCCTCATCCTATTTATAAAATAATGAATGGAAGCATCTTACATTATTAGGGTCTATATCAGAATCGCAAATGTTCACAATGTCAAATCTGACATTGTTGACACGTAAACAGCAATACTGCAGAACATCGAAGAGGTAAATAGAAATCTCCGTAAAGGGAGATTTCCATTTACTTCAATGTAGTGTGGTCTCAGAGTTGGAATATTTAAGTAGCGGGGGGTGTGGGGGGTGCATGGGGGCTTGCCCCCCTGGTTAAAGCAAGAAGGTCTATTTTTTTACTTTTTGTGATTTTTTTTTTAGGTGATGGATGTTACTGAACTTCGATGATATGGTGACGCTCATATAGTTCATAGAAGTCCATTGATTAGTACTAGGCTAACTGCCCTTGCGAGCCATTTTAAGCCTAGCCAGTTATCCCCTGTGAGATTCAAACCCTGTACCTATTAGGCCATCCTCCCAACCCCTAATCTCGTATTCAAAGTTCAGTAACTTTGAGCATCTAATATAAACCCACATTATTATTGCTTTTGTTTGCTTCTCAACTTGTCCATTTTGCTTTAATAATACCAGATACTTCTCATCATGTTTATTTGTTCACATTTGTAGCTATAGGATGTCCTTCCTTCCTTCCTTCCTGGCTTCTTTCTGTGTTCAGTTCCTTGTAATTCATTATACTTCCTGCAAACAATCCTTTGTTTTAACATCTCCTAACACCTACCCATCTCTTTTAGTAATGTATTTACTGCTTATATTTTTACTTAGCTGATTCACTTAGATCAGTTATGAAAGTTGTGACAGGTTCACACACATTGACTTTGTCTCCTTCAGTACCATGTCCTAATTCTTCTCTGAAGTATTTCCATTTTTCTATTTTTTATGTGCAGTACTCTTTTGACAATGTTACCTTAGAGATGCTGTGCATCTGACTGATAATCAGAACAAAACAAATAAGGCACAACTGTCGTTGTATACCACTGTTCCACATAACACACTGTACATTTTGATACCATTCTGAGAATGTCAAATCCCAGTCAGAATTGTGCTACCTTTTCCTGCATTGAGAGTAACCCATGATGACCCCTTCTCTTTTTTTTTTTACTTGTTTTGGCTCTTGCTGTGGTCCCTTCCCTTCCACTACTTTAACAAGCACTTTTATTAACTGATTCATATATAATATCAACAAGAGTCTTCTAGATAAAAAATGTTATTCACACAATCTATTACAACATCAGTAAAAGAACAATATAAAAAATAAACAATATTAATTATTTAATTTGAAATCAAAATAGATATCAGTTACAACCTTCTTGCTATTGAAAATAAAATAATCTCCCCAGTCTTGAGGGATAGTTTTCCAACTTTTGAAAATAAAGAGAAGCAAAAAGGAAGACACAGATGTAATCCACAAAATATTTTAAAACATTAACAGATCTTGCCACATATTTCATTGCAAGAAACCAAAAAGTAACAATACATACATACATACATACATACATACATACAAATATTTCAAGCACAGGCATTAATGCCCTTCTAGCCTGCCAATATACCAAAATGCTTGTTCAAATAATAACTGTCCAGGCTGTTCATAAAAAATCTAAACTAGTACTTGCTTTAATGTAATTTGGTAGTCTGTTCCATGCATCAGCTACTCTGTCAGAGAACCAATTACTACACTTTTCATTCCTATAGAATCCTTTTTTAATTTACCATGTCTTTTGGGTTTCTAATACCATGATGGGAATGGACCCCATTCCTAAGTCAAAATATGCACCCACAATGTGTCCAGTAATGACTTTTTCTGCAGTTCATATGGAGTTACTTGTATTAGTAACATATCTAAATATGATTGTAGAATCTTCTGCATAGGTTTTCAGATAATTCTCCAGTAGTTTTGATAACCCCAAACATTCCCAGATATAGCTGTCTCTAAATGCCCTATATACCTGAATAAGATCCCCTCTTAGATATCTTTAGGAGACACTGTACAAGTTCAGATATTTTAGTCTTTCGGAATAACTTAAATTTTCATATCAATGGATGCCCTTGGTATACTTCCACTGTACTCTTTCCAGTTTATTCATGCTTGTTTTCTTATAGGATTTCCATATAGTTAATCCATATTCAAGTTTGGTGTAATGTAACTAACAAACAATGACTTCATCATTTCTGGTCTTCTAGACTTTATAAATCTTTTTATACAACCTATAGTTCTATAACTATCATTAACCAATTGGTTGATATGATTAGTAAAACTCATAGCCGAATCTACCCATATACCCAGGTCCTTAAATGAGTCTACAGTTTCAATCACTGTGTACTGTATTAAATATTCACCTTTCAGTGTATATCTCCCAAATCTCATATGCTTAGTTTTTGATGTATTTATCAGCATATTATTCTCCTGTGCCCAAATGGTCAATTTAGACAAGTTATTTTACAGACATGCCTTACCTGTTACACATGTAATCAGTTTACCCAATTTCAGGTCAGCTGCATATAGACTATAGAACTCCTCGGATGAAAAAATTAGGTCTGAATGATACAATCTAAATAAGTAAGGGCCTTGGACAGAGCCCTGTGGGACACCCAGACTGTAACCAAGATGTTCACCTGTCCAATTGCTGTATGATACTGCCATGTCCTAAGTGTAAGCCATGCAGCTATCCATCTTTAAAAGAGTACATCAATACCTAGTTGTACTAATTTATTGATCAGTGTTTTGTGTATGACCGTATCGAATGCTAAAGTTAAATCTATATAAATTACATCACAGCACACTTTTTCATTCATAGCTGTTATTATATCATTATAGAACATCATGTTACAGGTGGTAATAGGTCTATTTTCAATATATGCAAGCTGATATATGGTTTCAAGTCCCAACCTAGTCAGTTCTGACAACAACTCATCCAATATTACCTCTCCATTATTTTTCCACAACATGAAAGTAGACTTAAGGGTCTATATAATTCTGGGATTTGTCCTACCCCCTTTCTTTTAAAGACAGGTTTAATGAGTGCATGTTTCCAATCTTGAGGAATCTCCCCACATTTATATGACCTAGTAAATAATAAATATATTGGTAATGTAAATTCTTGCTGAAGTGTTCTTAGGTCATTATTACTAATTCTGTCTCCTGCCTGTGCTTTGTTTGGATCCAGTTTGCACAGTTCTTTTTCAATATAATTTTACAGTTTCTCTGGTTACCTGGATGTCACTAGGACAACTTATCGCCCCCTTGTGGAGTAAAACTGTTTTGCATAAGATTTTGTAAATATATCTATAATCTGATGTGTCTGAGAATACATTTTAGAATCTAAACACAGTTTATCAATTTGTATGTCTTTACTCCTTCACCATCTTATGTATCTATCAAAAGATTTCCTATTAGTCTCAATATCATTATATAAATATTCTTCCAGTTTTTTTATCTTATTTCACACTAGCTTTAATTTATTTGTCCATCTTCTTTATTTCAGTTATCAAAGTTGTATTTCAACCTCTCTTCAATTTCTTATATTTTTTGTCTCTCACCTTAATCGGGTACTTTGTTTTTATGGAAATCTATTCCCCTGACATTGTATGCCTAGATCCATATTTTAAACATCTTTTTGATTTTTGTATGCAAACAATTTCTGTTTCAAAACTTTTCACATTCCTTATGCAGTTTTTTCTACTGAATACATCACTCCGGTTAGTTTTACATAGTAACAGTTTTGCTTCCATTTCATCTGTAATTAATCTTCTGTGTATTGGTTTAGATTTCAGTCTGGCAGAATTATCTATCAACAAATTAACCTGTATAACCCCATGATCACTGCACATCAATGGTGGTAAAACTTGACTTGAAGTAGCAGTAATTTCTTTAGGAGCATAAACAATGTCTAGCATGTCATATTCCCTAGTAGTTTTTTTTTTTTTTTTTTTTTTTTTACAATCTGAAGAAATTGTTGCTCCTGAACATACATAGTGAATAATTTCCTTACTAATGTTGTTGAATCAATATTATTCCAGTTGGTTTCTGGGAAATTTTAGTCCTCAGCTAAATGTTATTCTTTCCTCCTGTGTTACATGCAATACATGTATGAACTCCTCTCGGTCATCAGCACTTGACTTTGGTGGTCTACTATATACTCCAACAATTGCTATATGTTTCAGGGTCATCTTTATTGTCACAGTTACACAATCTATAGTATTAGTATTATTACTGAACATGTAATAATCACAGGTTTCATAACTATCTTTAATCCCTATCATGACACCTCCACCTGATTTTTTGTTAGAATGTTTGTTACAGTAAAAACATTTATACCCTGGCAGAACTGTTTCCAATCATCATTATTCTTTAACCATGTTTTTATAAACAACAACATCAATCTTGTAGAAATGTAGCAAATTTTCCAATACAAAAAAAAAAACTTTATTATTAATGGTCCTAGCATTAACAACCATCAGAGATTTAACAAATGTTGCTATCTGTGATGTGTTAAATTCTCGACCTGGCAAAATTCCTGTCTAGTCTTTGTCAAATATTGCAAAATATCTGCTGCAAAAATTCTCTTCCCAGATCTTGACAAATGCATGCCGTCCTGTCTGAACACGTATGCCCATAACTAGGCTTGGATGCTCTACACATGTCCATTTTCTAAAATGGGACATTTTTCCATGTAGGTATTTACAGTGACCTCACTATCTTTTGTATATGTGATTTCAGAAAAATACACCCTAAAACCAGTACAAGCTATATTATCTAAGAGGGCTGTAAGTTCCCTACTAACAGTGACAGAGTCTTTGTGGATGAGATCATTTGTACTGACATGAATGAAAAGAGATCTGTACTTCCTTACATTAAGTCATTCCGGGGTATGTCTCACGTGTTCTGTGTTTTGCTCCTGGCAAGTATAACACTGTTCAATGTCCATTATCTTCTCTGCAAATGTAAGTATCAATTCCTGTAATAATAGAATCTCCAATTACAAGAATATCATCTCTGACCAGACGTAAAAAATCAATAACTTTCTGGAACAGTATTCCTTAATACATAATTAATATTCTTAGTTACAGCATCCCAGACAGGAATGAGTTTTTCACATGCTCAGATCTAGTGAAAATAATTGACATTTAGAGATGCTCATCTCCAGTAACTGTGTTTTTGCTCATTCCTCTTTTATGGAGTCTTAATGGAGAATGTTGCTGCAAATGTACCACTTAAAGAAATGTAATGAAATATGTTGAAGTAACTGGTCAGTTTTTAATAAATCAATGACATGCAGCCAGTTATATTCTGAAAACTGCATCCGTGTCATATTTTACCAAATAAGATGTTATGTCATCAACTGCATTAATCTTTAGTGATTAAATCGTGACTAATATTCTTTGTGATAAGACAGTTGCATTACACATAAGTTAGTTGTTGTCACTGAGAATACTGTTTTGAGAACCACCACATACATAAAAATAAAATGTCATGTTTATAAACTAATGATCCCATTTTCAAATATTACCAGAAAAGCTCTTCGCTGCCATAACTTTGAATCTTGTAATTTCTACAATGGCGCAGTCTGCCCGTTGGCACAGAGGTTAAGATGGAAAGATGTAGCTCATATTATATATGGTTTGATTCCCTCAGCCAGTGTTTGCCTACTATGTGACCATGAACAAGGCTCTGAAACAGACATTGCTCCCAGGTCACCATGAAAAGGAATTGTGCATCCAGGAGGCCAACCTGGTTAACAGATGGGTATTATTATTATTATTATTATTATTATTATTATTATTATTTTATTATGTGGCCGCAGTGGTGCAGCATTTAGCATTGCCGCCTCAAAGCAAGAAGTTGTCTGGTTCGATCCTCAGCTGGGGTTCCTTCTGTGTGGAGTCTGCATGTCCTCCCTGTGCTCGTGTGGGTTTCTTCCGGGTGCTCTAGTTTCCTACCACATCCCAAAGACATACTGTAGGTGGATTGGATACTTTAAAGTGGCCCTAGGTGTGAGTGTGTTCTTGTGTGTGCCTTCCATGGAAGGTTGGATGCCGGGCTGGCAACTTGACACTGTAAAACTCCACCGCCAATCATGAGCAGACAGATGATCTGCTGTGGCAACCCCTAACCGGGAAAAGCCGGAAGAAGAATATTGTTATTATTATTATTGTGTGGAGACTTTGGCATAACAGTTAAGATCTTCACATTACATACTAAAATCCAGCAAAGATACAATATAAAACTGCAAACTCACAACCAGTACCCCTGACAGGAAAACGCAGCAATAAATAGTTTGTTAATGCAGAAATCAATCTTTAATCCACACAAGCAGCTTCCAAAAGTAAAATCAAAGCACATAAACGCCTTTCACCAAGTCAGTGTTTTCATCTAGTTAAAGCAGACTTCCTCAGATGCAGACTCATAACCTGCCAGACATTTTTATACCATTAAATGTTTAAATTATCCAATCAGCACCCCTAGTAAATGTATGTAATTAAATAAAGTTAAAAACTCATATTCACTTGGCATTTAAAAAATAACATATTAAAATCTCACTTAAAAATTTGAACATAAAACATTTTCCCTCCAAGTGTTAGTGTAGTATGCATATCAATAAATATAAATATAAAATGAATATTAAACAGTGTCTTCAGGTGAGAATACACCCAAGCAAGGAATTCTTCCCTTTTACATGTCATAATTTAGCTGATCACATTTTAAGTAGTGGAGCAATGGAAACATTGTCATTTAAACCATGGGGCGTCCCAGCATCGAACGTGATTTGCCACCATAATTCCTTGTATTCAATTTTTTCTTCCCACAGTCTGCCCCTTGCTTCCTTTTTTATTTGCTCCACCACAAAAAATAAGAAATTTGCCCTGTCACATACCTTTGTGTGTTTGTATAAAGCATTTGTTTCTTTTTTGTTCTGTATATCACATTTATGCTCATAGATCCTTCTCCTTAACTTACGCTCAGATTTTCTTATGTAGAAGGATCTGCATTCCACACAGGTAGCCAAATATACTATTCCGGATGATTCACAGTTAAAATAATCTTTCCCCTCAATCAGTAGTCCCTACTTTCTATAAATACCTGGTCAGTATTTGCTATATTTCCATACTGAGAGCAGCAGCCACATTTATAGGTCTCTCTTCTTCTCCTGTTCCCCTCCTTCCTTTTGCAGTCATTTTCTAAAATAGTCTTTAAATTGTGTGAATTTTTATATACAATTTTAAGGGGTTAGCAGACACTCCTTCCAAATCTGTAAAACTAACAAACTTTTCCCATTCAGTTTTTACAACCTTTGTAGCAAGCCAACAGAAGTCATTAATTTCCAGTACCAATGCCTTTTCAAAATTCTGTTCAGAAATAACATTGCATGTATCAGATTCATTGGTATTCTCACCTAATATGTATATAATAAATTGTATATAAAAAGTCACACAATTTAAAGACTATTTTAGGGAGCTATAAATGTGGCCGCTGCTCCCAATGTGGAAGTATTGCAAATACTGACCAGTACTGGCACACAGACTTAATAAAATACTCCCTTATATTATATCTCCTGAACAGCTAGGATTCATGAGTAATAGGCAAATTTGGGTCAATCTGTTAATATTCTATCAACATTGCCCCACTACTTAAAATGAGATCAGCTAAAGTATGACATAAAAAAAGGAAGAATTCCTTGCTTGGGTGTATTCCCACCTGAAGACACTAGAGAGAGCCTTTAGGAAAGAAACACTAAAAGTTTATAACAACATTTTAATAGAAGGTTTTTAATTTTATATTTTTTTAAAATTGTATTGTGCACTGTTTAGTATTCATTTTATGTTTATATTTATTGATATGCATACTACACCAACACTTTGAGGGAAAATGTTTTTATGTTCAAGTTTTTAAGTGAGATTTTAATATATGTTTTAAATGCCAAGTGAATATGAGTTTTTAACTTTAGTTAACTGCATACATTCACTGGGGTTGCTGATTGGATAATTTAAACATTTAATTGTATAAATATGTGTGGAAAGATATGAGTCTGCATCTGAGGAAGTCTGTTTTAACTAGACGAAAATGCTGACTTGGTGAAAGGCATTTATGTACTTTGATTTTACTTTTGGAAGCTGCTTGTGTGGATCAAAGATTGATTTTTGCATCACAAACTTTTTATTGTTGTGTTTTCCTGTAAGGGGTACTGGTTGCGAATCTTCACATTACAGCTACAAGGTACAGGATTTGTTTCTTACATCAAGTTATTGGATAGGCTTGTAATAATCTGCAGACTGATATCTCAATATTTTCTTATGACCACAGGGGCATCTACTTTTTATGCCAACTATCAAAAAAGACATTTGTTGTTAACTAAAATTCACTGACTCCAACAAATTATGTTGTTTGGATGCTTTAGTCACTACATGTGATGAGTTCCCCAAACACAGTCAAGTAAAGACATGTCTTTTAGTTTAAGCCATTAGGAGAGTAACACTCATTTTGATATCATTTTACAAATCTTGGGTCTCAAAATATGTTGTCTTTTGAGAAACACAAATTGTTACCTCAATATGCAACCAGAATGGACCTGGACTAAGGATAGTTCTGATGCATCGCCAGATAACTACAGCTCTAGTGTACTCTTATATAGTTACATAGTTAAGTTGGAACTGCCAGTGACCCACAACTGAAACATGCATAAAACAGATTCCTTTATGTTATATGCAAATTTACCCAATATACAATTTAACTGCTTCTTGAAGTATTTAAATTAAATTAACAGATTCTCTAATATAAACTGGTATTACTTTGCATACTCTGGGAATCAAGTCTCTTACAAAGTCATCTCTTTTCTTAGTTCTACTGAGATTAACAGCATATTGAGAACTTAGGTTACCAGACTTCTCTCTTAAAATATGTTTTAAATAAGATCATCATCTTTGATTGCCCTGTAAGCTAGGCATGGTTTTCATCTAATGTTTCTGAATAAAATGCTGAATAGAATCAAGTGTTTTAATCTTTCTTCTTAATGTAATTTCTTCGGATATCTAACCTTATTGTATATCTGTTTTGAATCATTTTAATGATAACTAAATCAGCTACTGATTATGTACAAAACATTAAGTTGCACTCAATCAGTGATCTAATCATTGATGTGTACAAGTTTTTATAGACTCTTGTTTATATCTTACTAAGAATCAGACCTAACACCTTAATGTCTTTATAGCCCTTGCTCTTAATTGTTGATACTGTTTCTAAAATGTAAAATACTTGCTAATTATGATGCCTATATCTTTTATATGATTTACAATGTTCAATATGGTACGGTCAAGTTTTCTTTTCAGATTTAATAGATCTCCAAAAAGAACAACCTGACATTTATTGCAACTGAGCCTCAATCCATCTGATACCACCTAATCATGAATCTCTTGAGATATTGATTCAAGTCATCAATATCACTTGTGCAATTTAGCTCTGCTCTTATTTGGCAGTCATCTGTGTATTTGTTAAGATAATTTTTTGTACCTCAGCATGCCTGCAAATAGGATGATAAACAGGACAGTCCCCAGAATTGACCTCTGAGGCACCCCTCTGTTTAGATGTAGCCATCTAGATGTTTTCCCATAGAAGTTCATACACTATGACCCACTAGTTAACTGGTTGTTAATCCAGTTTATAACATAGTCATTAACATGTAGTTTTGATAATTCTTCAATAATTTGACCATGTTCTAAATTGTAAAACTGCAAATGACTTCCATTAATCTCTTAGTAAGATAATAATAGCTAATAATTTCATTAAAGTTTGAAAGACATATTCATGTTAATCTTCCTTTAATAAAGGCAAACTGGAAGTAATCTTGTTTTTTCCCATATTTTTATCCATGAATAGACAGAGAATGCATCTTTCATAGACCTTTCCAGTTATAGATGCTAAGCTTATAGGTGTATAGCCCTCAATGGTTTGTCTGTCTCTACCTTTGTAGATAGGTGTGATACAGGATTAATCTAATCATCAGGCACAAATCCCAGTCTCAGTTATTTGTTAAATATCTCAGCCAATGGTATTTTAAGTCACTGGAACTAAAAGAAACATATTGCCCAGTACTATACTTGCTGGCTTACATATATCAGCTCCCATTATTTCTTGCTTGATAGTGGGCAGGTCGGTCTGAGTTGCAATGGATATCATGCCAATATACTTTTGCTAATGTGAGAATTTTGTAGCCTAGTTATTGCATATTTATAATTTTGTTGTTTTCTTTGCTCATTAATGTTTCCTCATATCACCTTTTATTTTAATGTGTTTTGTGAATTTATTTAATTTTAAACATTTTGTGTTATATGTTGGAGCATTTCTAATAAGTTTGTTATAAACTTTTTTCTTCTTATGTAATAACACTGATATATTTCTCTCCCACCAGGGCTTATTTGCCCAAGTTTTCTTTTCTTTTACAAGCCTTTTATGTGCATTTTTACTGTTTTAATTGCTTTTTGCTGCTTAATTAAAAAAAAAAAAACCCAACAAATAAATAATACTATCTGTACTGCTTGTTTCCCTCCCTTTCCTATACTAGAATAGTCTGGATCCTAGATCTGCTTGTTTCAGGACTTTACTCTGTGTTTCTGAGTGGTCCAGACCTTGCTGTGGTAGTGGGAGGTCTTTCTGCTTATCAGTGAGAGCAGTAAGCTGTCGCAATTTGAGTGGTTTCCAGCTCTGAAATGAACCTTATTTGCTGTTTTGGGCTGGTTTTTATCCCTTTCAACTTTCTGAGTTACAAATCCGTGTTTGCATGAGTTTGCACTTGTTTTAGCTTGGCTGATCTTGTTTGGGCATCCTGCAGATTACTACAGCACCAGAAATGAGAAGGAGATACTTTTTGCTGATCTAAGTACCTTTTCTGGATTTCTCTTAACTGTTTTTTATCTAATCACAACTTAAAAGGCCATTTTTTGTGCTTCTGTTGTATTTCTGCTGAATTTTACTGTTAAATCATCTTACTGTGTGTGCACTTGATTTATCGGCTTAAAAGTTAAAATTTGAACTGCATTTAGTACTATAGGCATCACACTCAAGTGGGACAGCCATTTCTGTGCATTTTTACTGTTTTAATTGCTTTTTGCTGCATAATTAAAATAAATAAATAAATAAATGCTATCTGTACTGCTTGTTTCCTATCCTTTCCTATAATTGAATAGTCCAGATCCTAGATCTGCTGGTTTAAGGACATTAGTCTGTGTTTCTGAGTGGTCCAGACCTCGTTGTGGTAGTGGGAGGTCTTTCTGCTTATCAGTGAGAGTGGTAAGCATTAGAACAGCCAATCCGTTGCAAGAGGAGAGGTTTCCAGCTCTGAAATTAACATTATTGGCCATTTTGGGATGATTTCTATCCCTTTCAACTTTCTAAGTTAAAAACTTGCATTTACACAAAGAAGCAGGCACTTCAACGTAGCAAGTCCGTGAAAGGAAACCAGTGTTTTCTTTATAATACAGTCCACACTTCTATTACGAAAGTCTTTTTCAAAGCGGACAAAACGCACAGAAGTCCAGAAACTTAACGCAGAATTTATTAAACAATAAAAGAGCGTTTTTGTTGAAGTCAATGCTGCAGCTTCTTCAGAGAATAATTTAAAAAAAACGCCAATTCCTAATTTTTATAGTCACGTCAATGCGTGATTTAATTAGTTAATACAATTTTTAAGAATTTAAAAACCACATCACTTTTAATAAGTTAACACTCCAAATAAAATTAAATTAACTAAAAAAGCCCTCATAATGACAAAGATATATTGTGCAAATAAAAAATTAGTATTGACCACAAAGGTGAACACACAAAATTTACAATAATTCCACCAGTATACTATGACTGGAAACTAATAGCGTCAATAATATTCTTTGTTTTGTAACAGACACAAGACACTATTATATATAAAATGCAGTATATTACTGCAATGCCAAGTTCCCTATATTTTAACAAACATCGGGCTCTGATATGTCAAGAATTAGAAATAGTAAAAACAGTGTACTAAAAGTACTAGAGGTAAATACAGTGTCAAAAAATCAAGTTACCATCTTAAATGTGTGATGTTAATGTAAAAAATTGTAATCAAGTAGAAAAGCATGCCCAGTTTTAATTACAAAGACTGCTTATCAATTTCAAATAATTTGCAATATTAATTTATGCTATTATGATCAGAAATAAACATGAAAATCTGTTAAAAAGTTGTTTAAAGGTTGGCCTATCAAGAATTAACCTATTTATTTCAACCTTAAGTGTAATGCTAGCAAACAAGTCAACGCCTATAACTCCTCATTTTTAATACACATGCAATATTACAGTGCTCGTTCAAACCTGGAAAAGAGAATGCGTCCAATAGTAGCTGCCATTCCAGTTCTCTATTTTCTAAATATAGTGAAACTGGTCCTCCTCTTTCTGAGTTAAGAACCTGATCTATAGCCATAAATTGAAAACTATGTCCTACATTTTTAGAAATATTGATATGGATACATATAACTACATTGATATCATCATGCCAAAAACACAGGTGATATTTGGGATCCCTAAGATTCACAAAAACTTGTTCAACCCACCTTTACGTGCACTAATTGATAGTCGTATCTCCCTTACATATCCTTGTGCTCAGTTGGTAGAAAACATCTTATCCAAATACTTGAAGGATGTACCTCAAATTGCAAGGACTCTTGGTCTTTTTTGGAGAAAATATATAATGTTGAATACAATACCACACTTAATTTTCTCACCATAGATGTTATTGACCTCTATACATCGATCCCACACACTGAAGCAATTGAATGGATCACTTTAATGTTAATTGAATTGAAAGCCTCTAAAAGGGAGATTGATGTAGTTGCACAGTTACTTGACATCATTCTATCATCTAATTTTTTTACATTTAATGGTAAATACTATTTACAGAAACAGGGCGTGGCAATGGGGTCCCCTTGTGGGGCCAGCGTTGCTAATCTTTTCATGGCTTACTGGGAGAAAAACAACATTCTTAATAATGCTAGCAGAATGCAACAGGTTAAATTTTATACAAGGTACCTGGATGACATCTTCATCTTGTTTGATGGAGATGGTACATCTGCTAAGAGTTTTGTTAACTCTATTAATGACTCAACTACCTTTTTAAAATTCACTTTGAATTTTTCTGAAACTAATATAGATTATCTTGACATTAACTTAACTAAAGATGTAATAAAATGCGAATATTTCTCCAACATATACAGGAAGCCAACTTATTGTAATTCCCTGTTGCACTACAAAAGCTGCCACCCCTTTAAGCAAAAGAAAGCTATTATTAAGGGTCAAATAATTCGGGCTTCAAGAATGTGTAGTAGAGAGGATTTGTTTATTAAAGAATGTGAAACTTTGAAAAATATGTTCACTAACAGAGACTACCCTATTGACTTGTTCAATGAGATCTTGGAAGAAGTGTCCAGTAAAAGGCTTAATGGCCAATATACACCTCTTTTACCACATAAACAGGACTTACAACCCGGTAATGTTGAAGGAACAATTACTTGTATAGGTAACACCAGTTCCAGTACTACTGATAAATTAAGATCAGGCCCTGAAAGTAGCTTTATTACCTCCTTTAGTATAGATTTTAAGAACATCCAGTTTATATTATTTAAAAACTGTTTTTTCATTTCTAATAATGAACAGCTAATGGAAAAAACTAGGATCTAAACCTAGGATCACGTATAGGAGGGGTAACAACTTGAAATCACTCTTAGAAAGATCTAAGGCATTCAATTTGACATCAAAAGTCACAGGATCATTTCAGTGTGGGGCTTGCAACTATTGTTATTTGGTGCGAGTAGCGAACTCATTTACAATACATGGAAGGAAGTTCAAACATAAATTATAAACTGAATTGTGAATCTAGATCCATAGTGTACCTGGCAACATGTAACTGCTGCCAAGCCTTCTATGTAGGTAAATCAGATAGAAGATTACATGACAGAGTATACGAACACTCTTATGCTATTCGGAAAATGAATAAAGAGAATGCATTGGCCAAACATATTTCTAAAAATGTAGGACATAGTTTTCAATTTATGGCTATAGATCAGGTTCTTAACTCAGAAAGAGGAAGACCAGTTTCACTATATTTAGAAAATAGAGAACTGGAATGGCAGCTACTATTGGACTCGTTCTCTTTTCCAGGTTTGAACGAGCACTGTAATATTGCATGTGTATTAAAAATGAGGAGTTATAGACGTTGACTTGTTTGCTAGTATTACACTTAAGGTTGAAATAAATAGGTTAATTCTTGATAGGCCAACCTTTAAACAACTTTTTAACAGATTTTCATGTTTATTTCTGATCATAATAGCATAAATTAATATTGCAAATTATTTGAAATTGATAAGCAGTCTTTGTAATTAAAACTGGGCATGCTTTTCTACTTGATTACAATTTTTTACATTAACATCACACATTTAAGATGGTAACTTGATTTTTTGACACTGTATTTACCTCTAGTACTTTTAGTACACTGTTTTTACTATTTCTTATTCTTGACATATCAGAGCCTGGTGTTTGTTAAAATATAGGGAACTTGGCATTGCAGTAATATACTGCATTTTATATATAATAGTGTCTTGTGTCTGTTACAAAACAAAGAATATTATTGACGCTATTAGTTTCCAGTCATAGTATACTGGTGGAATTATTGTAAATTTTATGTGTTCACCTTTGTGGTCAATACAAATTTTTTATTTGCACAATATATCTTTGTCATTATGAGGGCTTTTTTAGTTAATTTAATTTTATTTGGAGTGTTAACTTATTAAAAGTGATGTGGTTTTTAAATTCTTAAAAATTGTATTAACTAATTAAATCACGCATTGACGTGACTATAAAAATTAGGAATTGGCGTTTTTTTTAAATTATTCTCTGAAGAAGCTGCAGCATTGACTTCAGCGAAAATGCTCTTTTATTGTTTAATAAATTCTGCGTTAAGTTTCTGGACTTCTGTGCGTTTTGTCCGCTTTGAAAAAGACTTTCGTAATAGAAGTGTGGACTGTATTATAAAGAAAACACTGGTTTCCTTTCACGGACTTGCTACGTTGAAGTGCCTGCTTCTTTGTGTTTTTACTAAAAACTTGTATTTGCGTGGGTTTGCACGAGTTTGTGCATCGTGCAGTGCTGCTTAGCTAGGGTTAAACTATTCCTGGCACCATAAAGTCTGCTCTTCAGTTTTTCCCTTAGAACTAGCCAGATTCTTAATGTTAGCACTTGAATCTGCTTTTTCATGCTCAGCACTGGTTTACAACTGTTGTAAGCACTAAATAAATTACAAATTACTACAGCACTCAACCTTCCACACTACCTAGTGGTTAACAGTTTTTTTGTACTTATCTTCCTCAGCTGCGTAGAGGAAAACAGCTCTAGTACTTAGCTTCCTCACTTGTCTAAAGGAAAATAGTGATTACCCAGGCATGTCCAAGGGACAGCTCCTGGGGTTCAATTCTGCCTTCCTGATTAATCTGGGCAATGTAGCAATTACCTCATGTATCATTAGCGGACTGGAGTTCTGCTGTGGCGACCCCTAACCGGGAAAAGCCGAAAGAGACAGAAAGACACTAACAACCCTCTCTTCCTACCACCCAACACTACATCCTGTGAGAGATGCATTTATCTAGCCAAACTGGAAGCAAAGCTCTCTCAACTCAAGACTGAACTTGTCAGTCAAGAGGAGAAGGTAAACACTTGCACGACACTCACCACATAAATCCACCAAACCTACACCACCAAAACCCACACACAGAAACACAAAAATATTAATGGAGGCTCTCCATAATAATCTGCCCAAGCAACAGAGACCTCCAAAGCAGAAATGCAAGCAACCTCCACCCCTCAGCACAACCCAAAAGACACAACTTACAGACTCAGTGTGCCACTCAACCACAACCCATAAGGCTAAACAATGTATCCAACACATTAGTCATAGGTGACTCTATAGTTAGGCACACTGAAGTTACACTCACCAGACTAGACAAGGATAAGGTTACTGTCAGTTGCCTGTCGGGTGCAAGGATCCACCACATAACTCATGCACTCAGGTCACTCCACAACAAGTACAGATATGACTCAGTCATTGTCCATGTTGGTGTGAATGACCTGAGATGTACCTCCCAGGACTACATGAAAAGAAACATGGAAGAGCTGTCCAATCTTGTAATCCAGGCAGGTATGACCCTAGCCCTGAGTATCATCTTACCTTCATCCAGAATGACACTGCAGTTCAAGGACAAAATGATGACTTCAACAATTGGCTAAGTTTCTGGTGTCATTCTAAGGGGATCCAGTATCTGTCTGCCTGGGATGACATGGTCAACAGGCCATGATGCTTTGCCAGAGATGGCCTGCACCTGTCACCCCTGGGATTCCAGATACTGGCTAAGGCTCTTGCCGCCCCAGTAGTGCCTTTTTTAGGCAAGGTTCAAATGACAAACCACCAGTGTAACAGGTACAGGCAAACAAAAACTGAGGGTAATGCTACTCAAAGCTAGAAGTCTAAACCTCAAAATGCACTCACTCGAGGCACTCCTTAAAATGGAGAACATAGATATCTGTGCCATGACTAAAAACTGGTTCAAGGCACCAGAGAGCACCCCTGCATTACCAGGCTATAACTCATGCCATAACTTTCGACCATCTAATCTAATTGGAACACCAAATGTGGAGATGTGTGCATAGTCATTAAGGATATCCAAACATCCAGGCTAGTTGCCCAACATAATGCATCCGAAATTATCCAAGAGCAACTAACTCTGGGCAAAACTGCAATCCAAATTGTAGCTTGCTACAGATCCCCCACCATGCCCCAGGACTTCCACTCCTCTTTTCTTGATATACTTAAAAATATTAGGGTCCAGCCAAACACCCTAATAATGGGCAGTTTCAACTACCCCACCATTAACTGAGAAAACTACCCATGTACTAACTCCTTCACTCAATGTTTCCTAGAATTCATAAACTCCAACACCCTTGATCAACTTATCCACACCCCCACCAGGGGCAACAATATCCTAGACCTAGTCAATACTAACATGAGTGACCAGTGTTCCACACCTGAAGTCAACTCTTTGTTGATCAGACCCAACCATAAGCTAATCACCATAGATATCCACATCCTGCCCCAACCCCCCATTAAGGAAACCACTGTAAAGAAATTTCTACAAAGCCAATGTCATGCTTCTTAATACAGATGTGGCAAACTTCACGACATCCATGGTGATGGGCAGTGTAGTTATGACTGCGGAATCCTACACAAATGCATTCTATAAGCACTTACACGAGTGCATGGATCATGCTATCCCTAATAGAACCATGACGCTATCCTCTAAAAAAAGGAAGCCAATCTTGTGGTCCCCCACTAAAAACTAACTCTACAACAGAAGGAAGAAACTGTTGCATAAAAAAATAAAATCCCAAGAGTGGACGAGCTCCCTGGTCAGCCTCAGTAAGAAACTGAGATCCCTCATTAAATCTTCCAAAGCTAGCTATGAAAACAACATTGCCACTGATTCTAAGGACAACCACAAAGCATTATATAGGTATGTCAAAATCTCAATGGCAATGCACAGGTCTGCTCTGAGTTACAAAACAATGGCATGAAAATTACAGAACCAAATGATATCGCCAACATCTTGGCTGATAGGTTCAATGCCAACTTTACCCCGCTTCACCCCCTAAAGGGCTCATATCTATACCAGAAGAATGCAGAGCCTTGCAATCACAACTGTGCAGGCAAAAACTGCACTCTCTAAAGCCAAGAACACAGCTTCCATGGGACCGGACAACATCCCAGACTGTGTTCTACATGAACTTCAGAACGAACTGACCTCCCACCAAGCACCATGTTCAATCATAGCCTCACATTAGGTTTTGTACCCACTGAATGGTGCACAGCAACAGTTATACCACTCCACAAATGGGGAGCCACCACAAACCCCGGGAACTATCACCCTTTTAGCCTGACAAGCCTGGTCTGCAAGGCCATGGAATGCATCATCATGGAACTCATAAACAAAGACATAGGTCACCTTCAAACTCTGGAATCCACCCAGTTCGGGTTGGTGAAATGCAGATCATGCCTCCTGAACCTGATTGACTTCTTTGAAACAGTCACCAGAGCTGTAGACAAAGGCAAGGCAGTCCCCACAGCCTATCTTGACCTCACCAAGGCTTTTGACACCATCTCCCATTCTGAAATTATAGATAAACTCACTAAACTGGGTATAAATTCATACATCACAAGATGAGTTGCTAACTGAGTCACTGACAGAACCCACACTGTAAAAGTTGCAGACTCCAAATCTGACTTCAAACCAGTGACAAGCAGAATACCACAGGGTTCAGTCCTGAGTCCTCTCCTGTTTGGTATATACTTCTCTGATGTAAGGGCTAACAGAGAGGGTCTCTGGCTGTCGGTGTTTGCAGATGACTGAAAACTAGGTGACATAGTCGAGTCCCCAAACTATGTGGACATCCTACAGAAGGGCTTCACTGAGACAGATGCCTGGTGTCAGAGCCATGGCCTCAAGCTGAATGCCAAAAAGTGCATTGTCATCCCCTTTGGTAAAAACTCTGTTCCCATGAACTATCACATAGGCGGCAGTCCACATAACACTGAAGGTGTGATAAGAGACCTCGGGACTCAGGTGAACAGTAGCCTCTCCTTTGATAATCACATAGCCACAGTAGTCAGGAAATCCTTCTACATGGCACACCTCATTAAGAAAGGGTTCTAATCCAGAAAAAGAGGTCATTGTTCCCCTCTACTCAGCTCTCATTAGACCCATTATAGAGTACAAAGCCCCTTTTGGAATGTACTTCACCAGACATCTGCAACAGCTGGAAAGGCCACAGAAGTACCTCACAAAGAGGATTACGGGCCTCAAACAAATGTCTTACACTGACTGTCTCAAAAAACTCCAGCTTTACTCCATAGCATATCGCCTACTCTGAGGTGATCTCTGCCTAACATACAAAGGTATGTCAAACCCAGAGCTGTTGGACATGCTTCACCTAAAGAAATCCCAATCCCTCTGGGATACATGCTCTAGGGACCTAAACCTTGTCATCACAATGAATAGAATATGCTGGGGGGATAGATTCCTGTCCTTGAGACTTCCCATACTCTGGAACAAGCTACCTATGTATGTCAAGCAAAGTTCCTCATTAGCACTCTTCAAGAAAAATCTTGATAAATGGATGTGAATTAGAAATTCACCTCAGGGATCACTTCTGTGGCTCTGCTCAACAGCGGCACAGGAAAATAACTTTCTTGGGCGGCGAACGTCAGGGAACCTTGATGGCTAGGCTTACATAGGCCCTAGGGCCAATAGCCTAGTACCTATCTATGAACCTATACATTTCATTTAAATGCCTGTTGTAGCCATTCTTCAAAATCTTTCAGCCATATTCTTCATATGCCAGTTAATTTCATTCTAGTTTATGTTTAATAAATCATGACTCATTTTAAACCTATCCAGTCTACTCAAATCATATATTTTCTCTTTTCTATAATTATTTTTCAAAATTCCATCCACTTGAGACAAAATGGAGTCATGATCTGAATTCCCTATAGGCATAAAAAGTTTCTGTGTTAGTAACCAAGTCCTCTTATTGGTAAATAATTATCCCCTCTCCTAGGTTTATCCATTAGTAGCGTAAAATAATTATTTCCATAAAAAAGTACTTCCACATACATTTTATAAGTTCCATAACACCAGTTAATGCCTAGATAATTAAAGTCACCAAGTGTTAATGGTCTTTCACCTATGTTTTGTCTCAAATCTTCAGTGAATCCATTTTCGGACAGTGATACAGTATTAATATCTGAAAATTCTAGTACTCCTTTTCTGTTTGGGATCATCAGTTTCTTATGGGGCATTCTAGGGGGGTAGAAGAATTCCTTAAGAAATCAGGAGATAATGGTATGTAACTTGTTAGGGTATTATGTTGCAATTACTTGAGCAAGATGTTTAAACAGGAACATTATAGTAGGCACAAATTGCAATTAGATACTTACATCTTACTTAAGAAGTAGACAGTGTGTTTTGAAGTTCACTGTTTCCTTCTTTAGTTGATTGATAAGAGTTTTAAAATTATCACTAAGCACTTTACATTACGTTGGTAGTGCTAAGCAACCCCAAGTAATAGCAGCTGCATACATGCCCCTGCCAAGCCTTATGGTATGTCATTTATCAGATGTACTAGAGTTAGCTAGATAATCTTCTAACATACCTAATATTATGCATGCTGTCACCCCCACACACACACACACACATCTTCCTATGATATATTTGCACTGCTTCACCACTTCACCAAGCAATATACTCTTATATATCTCATTTCCTTTCTGCTTTTACCAGCTGGTGTGAGTAAGCACAAAATTATCATTTTGTGAAATCACTCCCCTTCAACTATTTAAATTTATTGGACATCCTACTTTATTCCATAGTACTAAAATACAGAAGTGACTACCCCCTTTCAATCTATCTTGCTGTTTTAAAAATGGTGACTCTAAACAAAACTTAACTTTTTAGACAGGAAAACTTAAGTTACCTAATTTCACATCTAACTCCTCTAGTGCACAAACCCAGTCACTGGGGATGCACAAGCCAGTGCATTTTTTTGTGCCGGTCCCAAGCCCGGATAAATGGGGAGGGTTCAGTCAGGAAGGGCATCTGGTGTAAAACTTGGCCAACTCTTTCATGCGGACACCAGTAAATATTTACATACCAGATCGGTCAAGGCCCGGGTTAACAACGACCGCCACCAGTACTGTTAGCTAACAGGGTGCTGGCGGAAATTGGGCTACTATTGGCAGAAGGAGGAGAGGAGGTGGAAGGCATGGCCGAAGTCAGAAAGCAAGGAGAAAGGCTAGGAATGTGGTAGTGAGGGTCAGAACTTTGAATGTTGGCAGTATGACTGGTATAGGGAGAGAGCTAGTCGATATGATGGATAGAAGGAAGGTTGGTATATTGTGTGTGCAAGAGACCAGATGGAAGGGGAGTAAGACTAGGTGTATCGGAGGTGGGTTCAAATTGTTTTATCATAGTGTGGATGGGAGGAAAAATGGCATAGGCATTATCCTGAAGGAACAGTATGCTAAGAGTGTTTTGGAGGTGAAGAGTGTCGAATAGAGTGATGTTTATGAAGCTGGAAATTGATGGTGTAATGATGAATGTTAATGCATATGCTCCACAAGTTGGGTGTGCAATGGACGAGAAAGAAAAATTTTGGTGTGAGTTGGATGAAGGGGGGATGACTGTACCCAAGCGTGAGAGAGTGGTGTTTGGAGCAGATCTCACTGGGCATGTTGGTGAAGGGAACAGAGGGGATGAGGAAGTGATGGGTAGGTATGGTGTTAAACAAAGGAATGCAAAAGGTCAGATGGTAGTGGATTTTGCAAAAAGGATGGACATCGCTGTGGTGAATATGTATTTTAACAAGAGGGAGGAGCACAGGGTGACATACAAGAGTAGAGGAAGATGCACACAGGTGGATTATATCTTATGTAGGAGGGCCAGTTTGAAGGAGATTTGAGACTGTAAAGTGGTGACTGGGGAAAGTGTAGTTAGGCAGCATAGGATTGTGGTTTGTAAGATGACATTGGTGATCAAGAAGAGGAGGAGGAGGAGTGTGAGGGCAGCACCAAGGATAAAATGGTGGAAATTGAAAAAGGGTAATTGTGAGATGGAGTTCAGGGAAGAGTTAAGACAGGCACTGGGTTGCAGAAGAGTTTTCCCGCTTTTCTGAACTAGAATAGTCCAGTCTTCAGATTTTGATGATCTCTGGACTTTGTCTTAGTTCCTGTGCTAGCCATATCCTTATTTGGATAAGAGGAAGCTTCTTTGTTCACCAGTGGGAGTGGGGAGCACTGAGCAAACTATTTGTCCCTAGAGGATTGGTTCCAGCCCAGCAACTTGTAGTTTATTGGCCATTTTGGGTCAATTCCTGGCTCTTTCAACCCCCTGCTATAAAGCCCGCTTTTGCATGCTTTTTCACTTGTAAAAGACTCAGCACAGCTCCTCGTGGTGTCCTGCAGAGTTCTACAAGCAGCAGAGAGTGAAAGAGTGACTTTCCTGGATTTATAAGTATTTTTTCTTGCTTTCACTTAAATTACTGTATCTCGACTGCATTTTGCTTAAAAAACAGCTCTGCATATTGTTTTTAATGTACTTGTGTTGAATTTATACTGTTAGCACTTTAAAAAGTTATTATTTGTTTAATTTAATTGTTAGGCTAACACACTCAAGTGCGCTAGCCATTTTATAGCATTTACTGTTTGTTACTGTATCTTTTTCTCCTTTCTCTGTAAAAAAAGAAATAAAAAACAAAAAAAATCCTTGTTTTCCCGCTTTTCTGAACTAGAATAGTCCAGTCTTCAGATTTTGCTGATCTCTGGGCTTTGTCTTAGTTCCTGTGCTATCCATATCCTTATTTGGATAAGAGGAAGCTTCTTTGTTCACCAGTGGGAGTGGGGAGCACTGAGCAACCTATTTGTCCCTAGAGGATTAGTTCGAGCCCAGCAACTTATAGTTTATTGGCCATTTTGGGTCAATTCCTGGCTCTTTTCAACCTCCTGCTATAAAGCCCACTTTTGCACGCTTTAGCGCGAATTAGCGCAAAGTTGCTCATAGAGCAGCATAGGGCAGCGCCGGTTAATCAAGTTTAAACTATTTCTGGCTCCGTAAAGTCTACTCTTCAATTTTTCCCTTAGAACTGCTCTACTTGCAATCTAAACAGCCTATTCTCTAACTGAAAAGCTCAGCACTTGCTCCTAAAGCATTTTTATACAGGTAAAGCACTCTTAAACAAAAGAAAGTACTTCTTTCACCTAAATTCCCTTGAGTACCCATTTCCCTATAGATCCTTTCTGACTCAGTTACACAGCAATCTTTTTCACTATTCTAGCATGTCGAAAGGTCAGTTGCTGGCATCCTCTCCTGTTCAGCTGGTGAATCTGGGAACCTTGAGGCAATGTTACAATTGCCTCATGTACACAGACAACCCTCTCCTCCTCCCAACAAGTACAAATATATGCGAGAGATGCAACTATATAGCCAAACTGGAGGCTGAGCTCTCTCAATTCAGTACTGGCAAGACCAGGCAGGAGGAGAAGGTAACCACGCACACCACAAACTCAGTCTCACATAGAACTATCACAACTGCAAACCAAACACATAAACACACAAAAACATACTCTGAGGTGCTGCTTAAAAATCTACCAAAACAACAGAGGCCTCCAAAGCAAACACCCAAGCAACCGCCACCTCAAGACATAGCACATGCAACACATAGTTCACAAAGTCAGTGTGCTAAACAGTCACAGCCCTTAAGACCAAACAACATGCCAGACACACTTGTAATAGGTGACTCCATTGTCAGACACACTGATGTCCTGCTCACCAGATTGAACAAGGAGAGGGTCACAGTAAGCTGCCTGTTGGGAGCTAGAAACCACCACATAAAACAAGCACTCAGGTCACTCCACAGCAAGTACAAATATGACTCAGTCATTGTACATGCCGGTGTGAACGACCTGAGATGTACCTCCCTGGACTACATGAAAAGAGACATAGAGGAGCTCTCTGATTATGTAGAACAGGCCGGTATGACCCTGACCCTGAGCAGCATCTTACCCTCACCAAGAATGATGCCACAGTACAAAGACAAAAATGATCAGTTTTAACAATTGGCTTAATTACTGGTGTCATTCAAAGGGGATCCAATGTCTGCCTGCTTGGGATGACATGCTCGACAAGCCACGCTGCTTTGCAAGGGATGGCTTGCACCTGTCACCCCTGGGCTTCTGGATATTGGCCATGGCTCTTGCCACCCCCATAGTGCCTTTTTTAGGCAAGGCTCAAATGACAAACCTACCTCCCTAGAAAACATAAGTGGAAAAAAAATAAGGGTAATGCTGCTCAATGCCAGAAGTCTAAACCTCAAGATGCACACCCTCAAAGCCCTCCTCAGTATGGAGAACATCGATGTCTGTGCAGTGTCTGAAACCTGGTTCAAGGCTCCTGAGAGCACCCCAGCACTATCAGGTTTTATCTCATATCATGCTTTCCGGCCCCAAAACTTGGACCGAACCACAAAAGGAGGGGGAGTATCCATATTCATCAAAGATACCCACACCTCCAGGTTAGTGGCAACGCATGAAGCATCAGAAACCATCTAGGTGCAACTAACCATAGGCAAAACTGCCTTACAATTTGTAGCATGCTACAGACCACCCTCTCAAACTCAGGAAACTCACACAGCCTTCCTGAAGACACTGGAGAGTATGAATGTCTCTCCAAATACCATCATATTGGGAGACTTCAACTACCCAAACATAGACTGGGAACATTACTCAAGCCCAAACACCCTAGCCCAAAGGTTCCTAGAATTCATAAACTCAAATGCGATGGAACAACTAGTCACCATTCCCACAAGAGGAGACAATATACTAGACCTGATCATCACAAACATAGGAACAAAATGCTCCACACTGGAAATATATCCCTCATTGGTAAGATCAGACCATAAATTAATCTCACTGGAAATCCACATCCCACCCCCACCCCCTGCACAAAAGACCACAGTGAAGAACTTCTCAAAAGCCAACTTCACACTTCTTAAGACCGAAGTGGTATCCTTCAAGGTCCCTGGGCCAGTGGAAACCACAACCCACACTGCTGAATCCTTTGCAAATGCCTTCTACGGGCACCTTCAAGAATGCATGGATCATGCAATCCCAAATAAAACCAAGACCTATTCCCCCAAAGGCAGGCACCCGGTCTGGTGGACCCCAGCCATAAACAAACTTTACAACAGAAGGAGGAAGTTACTACATGACAGAGCAAAATCCCTAAATGGGAAGGCATCTCTGATCAGTACTAGCAAAAAACTACGATCACTCATAAAATCATCCAAGGGCAACTTTGAGAGAAAAATCGCAAAAGACACAAAAGACAATCACAAGGCCTTCTTTAGCTATGTTAGAAACCTGGGTGGAAACTCTCAGATATGCTCAGAGTTAGTCCAAAATGACAATAAATACACTGAACCCACTGACATTGCCAACATTCTGGCAGATAGGTTCAGTGCAAATTTCTCCTCCCCCTCTCCCCCAAAAGGAGAAATAACTATCCCAGCAGAGTGTAGCCTCCCTAACATCTCAGACGCCCAGGTGAGAGCCGCCCTCTCTAAAGCTATAAACACAGCATCAATGGGACCGGACAGTGTCCCGGGCTGTGTGCTACATGAACTCCAAGAGGAACTAAACCCAAACATAAGGCTGCTGTTTAATCTTAGCCTTACTACATGATACGTACCCAAAGAGTGGTGTACGGCAACAGTGGTCCCACTTCACAAAGGCGGTGCTTATACGGACCCTGGAAATTACCGCCCCATAAGCTTGACGAGCGTGGTCTGCAAAGCTATGGAGAGGATCATTATGGAACTCATAAACAAAGACAATGGGGACCTACAGACATTGGATCCTACCCAATATGGCTTTGTCAAGGGCAGATCCTGCCTTTTGAACTTGGTCGACTTTTTTGAAATCATCACTAAGGCCATTGATGAAGGTAAGGCAGTTCACACAGCCTACCTTGACCTTGCAAAAGCCTTTGACACAATACCACACTCGGGCATCATAGACAAACTCACCAGCTTAAATGTAAACCCATATGTCACGAGATGGGTTGCAAACTGGCTCAAGGACAGAACCCACAGGGTCAGAGTTGCTGGAGCTATGTCAGACTCTAAGCCAGTCACAAGTGGTGTACCACAGGGCTCAGTCCTGGGACCCCTCTTGTTTGGCATTTATTTTTCCGAGGTACAGGCAAACATGGGAGGATTGTGGCTGACAAAGTTCGCAGATGACTGCAAACTGGGCGCCATAGTTGATACTCCAGCGGACACAAGCATCCTTCAGAGGGGACTCATAGAAACGGATAATTGGTGCCAGAGCCATGGCCTTAAGCTTAATGCCAAAAAATGTATAGTCATACCCTTTGGGAAAAACAAGGTACCCACAAATTACCACATAGGTGGTAATCCATTAAGTATGGAAGAGGTAATCAGGGACCTAGGGACCCAGGTTGACAGTAACCTCTCATTTGACACTCACATTGCCAAAGTGGTTAGGAAGACCTTCTATATTGCCCACCTTATCATGAAGGGTTTCACATCTAGATCAAGAGAGGTCATTGTGCCCCTGTACTCATCTCTTATTAGGCCAGTGATTGAGTACAATGCCCCATTTGGGATGTATCTTACCCGACACCTGCAGCAGTTGGAAAGACCCCAAAAGTTCCTCACCAAGAGGATAAAGGGTCTTAAACATATGTCATATGCTGCCCGACTGAAAAAACTACAGCTCTATTCAGTCGCATACCACCTACTCAGAGGTGACCTGTGCCTAATGTACAAGGCCACGTCCAATCCGTAATTAATGGACATGCTCCACCTCAAAAAATCCAAATCCATCAGAGCCATGAGAGCAAGAGATTTAAACCTCAACACAGAAATAAATAGGACATGCTGGAGGGACAGATTCATAACCCAGAGGCTCCCTACACTCTGGAACAGAATCCCAATCCATGTTAGGTAGAGCCCCTCACTAACTCTATTCAAGAGAAGTCTTGACAAGTGGATGGAAGATCTTAGGTTTACCCCAGGGGTCATCTCTGTGTCACTACTAGACAGAGGCACAGTAAACTAAACCCAAAATGGGCGTAGTATTCTCATCCTAAGGGGTGGTGAAAGCCACACACACTCTGGCTAGGCTTATAAATGCCCTAGGGCAGATAGCCTAGTAAGAAACCTATGAACCTATAAGGGAGACAGCTAGAAAGGTGCTTGGTATGACATCTGGACAGAGGAAGGACGGCAAGGAGGCATGGTAGTGGAATGAGTAAGTACAGGAGAGTATACAGAGAAAGAGGTTGGCAAAGAAGAAGTGGGATTGTCAGAGAGATGAAGAAAGTAGACAGGAGTATAAGGAGATAAGGTGCATGGCAAAGAGAGAGGTGGTGGAGGCAAAGGATAAGGCATATGATGAGTTGTATGAAAGGTTGGACACTAAGAAGGGAGAAAAGAATCTGTACCAATTGGCTAGACAGAGGGACCAAGCTAGGAAAGATGTGCAGCAGGTAAATATGATAAAGGATAATGAGGGAAACATACTTAGAAGTGAAGAGAGTGTGTTGAGCAGATGGAAAGAGTACTTTGAGGGGTTGATGAATGAAGAGAATGAGAAGGAGAGAAGGTTGGATGATGTGGGGATAGTGAATCATGAAGTGCAATGGATTAGCAAGGAGGAAGTAAGGATAGCTATGAAGAGGATGAAGAATGGAAAGGCTGTTGGTCCAGATGACATATCTGTGGAAGCATGGAGATGTTTAGGTAAAATGGCAGTGGAGTTTTTAACCAGATTGTTTAATGACATTTTGGAAAGTGAGAAGATGCCTGAGGAATGGAGAAAGTGTTTTGGTAGAGATTTTTAAGAATAAGGGTGATGTGCAGAGCTGTAATAACTACAGAGGGATTAACTTGATCAGTCACAGCATGAAGTTATGGGAAAGAGTAGTGAAAGCTAGGTTAAGAAGGGAGGTGATGATTAGTGATCAGCAGTATGGTTTCATGCTGGGAAAGAGCACTACAGATGCAATGTTTCCTCTGAGAGTGTTGATGGAGAAGTACAGAGAAGGCCAGAAGGAGTTGCATTGTGTTTTTGTAGACTTAGAGGAAGCATATGACAGGGTGCATAGAAAGGAGTTGTGGTATTGTGTGTGGAAGTCGAGAGCGTCAGAGAAGTATGTAAGAGTGGTTCAGGATATGTACAAGGGTAGTGTGATAGTGGTGAGGTCTGCGGTGGGAGTGACGGATGAATTTAAGGTGGAGGTGGGATTACATCAAGGATCAGCTCTGAGCCCTTTCTTATTTCATAGGTTCATAGGTTCATAGGTTCATACTAGGCTATCTGCCCTAGGGCATTTTTAAGCCTAGCCAGAGTGTGTGTGGCTTTCACCACCCCTTAGGATGAGAATAATATACCCATTAGTTTGCTGTGCCTCTGTCCAGCAGTGACACAGAGATGATTCCCGGGATAAACCTACGATCTCCCATCCACTCATCAAGATTTCACTTGAACAGAGTCAGTGAGGGGCTCTGCCTCACATGTACTGGGATTCTGTTCCATAGTGTAGGGAGTCTCTGGGTGATGAATCTGTCCCTTCAGCATGTCTTATTTATATCCATGTTGAGGTTTAAGTCTCTTGCTCTCATGGCTCTGGTGGATTTGGATTTTTTGAGGTGGAGCATGTCCATTAATTCCAGGTTGGACATGGCCTTGTATGTCAGGCACAGATCACCTCTGAGCAGATGGTATGCGACTGAATAGAGCTGGAGTTTCTTCAGTCGGGCAGCATATGACATATGTTTGAGCCCCTTTATCCTTTTGGTGAGGAACTTTTGGGGTCTTTCCAACTGCTGCAGGTGTCGGGTAAGGTACATTCCGAATGGGGCGTTGTACTCAATCATTGGTCTGATAAGTGAAGAGTACAGGGGTACAATGACCTCTCCTGATCTGGATGTGAATCCCTTCATGATCAGGTGGGCAATGTAGAAGGTCTTCCTAACCACTTTGGCAATGTGAGTGTCAAAAGAGAGGTTACTGTCAACTTGGGTCCCCAGGTCCCTGATAACTTCTTCCATGTTTAATGGATTACCACCTATGTGGTAATTAGGGGTTACCGTGTTTTTCCCAAAGGGTATGACTATACATTTTTTGGCATTTAGCTTAAGGCCATGGCTCTGGCACCAGTTATCCATTTCTATGAGACCTCTCTGGAGAATGTCTGTGTCTGATGGAGTGTCAATTATGGTGCCCTGCAAATTTTGTCAGCCACAATCCCCCTATGTTTGCCTGCACTTCAGAAAAATAAATGCTGAACAAGAGGGGGCCCAGGACTGAGCCCTGTGGGACACCACTCGTGACCGGCTTAGAGTCTGACATGGCACCAGCAACTCTAACCCTGTGGGTTCTGTCCTTGAGCCAGTTTGCAACCCATCTTGTGACATATGGGTTTACATCTAAGCTGTTGAGCTTTTCTATGATGCCCGAGTGGGGTATTGTGTCGAACGCTTTTGCTAGGTCAAGGTAGGCTGTGTGAACTGCCTTACCCTCATCAATGGCCTTAGTGACTGTTTCGAAAAAGTCGACCAAGTTCAAGAGGCAGGATCTGCACTTGACAAAGCCAAATTGGGTAGGATCCAGTGTCTGTAGGTCCCCAATGTCTTTATTTATGAGTTCCATTATGATCCTCTCCATAGCTTTGCAGACAAGGCTCGTTAAGCTTATGGGGCGGTCATTTCCAGGGTCCGTAGAAGCACCGCCTTTGTGGAGTGGGACCACAGTTGCCGTACGCCAGACTTTGGGCACGTATCCTGTAGTAAGGCTAAGATTAAACAGCAGCCTTATGTGTGGGTTTAGTTCCTCATTGAGTTCGTGTAGCACACAGCCGGGGACACCGTCCGGTCCCATTGATGCTGTGTTTTTTGCTTTAGAGAGAGCAGCTCTCACCTGGGCATCTGAGATGTTTGGGAGGCTAGACTCTGGTGGGATAGATATTTCTCCTTTGGGAGAAATTTGCACTGAACCTGTCTGCCAGTATGTTGGCAATGTCTGTGGGTTCAGTGATTTTTGTATCATTTTGGACAAATTCTGAGCATATCTGGGAGTTTCCACTCAGGTTTCTAACATAGCTAAAGAAGGCCTTATGATTGTCTTTTGTGTCTTTAGCGATTTTTCTCTCAAAGTTGGCCTTGGATGATTTTATGAGTGATCGTAGTTTTTTGCTAGTATTGATCAGAGATGCCTTCCCTTTTAGGGATTTTGCTCTGTCATGTAGTAGCTTTCTCCTCTTGTTGTAGAGTTTGTTTATGGCTGGGGTCCACCAGACCGGGTGCCTGCCTTTGGTGGAAAGGGTCTTGATTTTATTAGGGATTGCTTGATCCATACATTCCTGGAGGTGCTTGTAGAAGGCATTTGTAAGGGTTTCAGCAGCGTGGGTTGTGGTTTCCACTGGGTCGGGGGCCTTGAAGGATACCACTCCAGTCTTAAGAAGTGTGAAGTTTGCTTTTGAGAAGTTCTTCACTGTGGTCTTTTTTGCTGGGGTTGGGGGTGGGATGTGGATCTCCAGTGAGATTAATTTATGGTCTGATCTCACCAATGAGGGATATACTTCCAGTGTGGAGCATTTTGTCCCCATGTTTATGATGATCAGTTCTAGTATATTTTCTCCTCTTGTGGGAATGGTGACTAGTTGTTCCATAGCATTTGAGTTTATGAACTCCAGGAACCTTTGGGCTAGGGTGTTGGGGCTTGAGTAATGTTCCCAGTCTATGTTTGGGTAGTTGAAGTCACCCAATATGATGGTGTTTGGAGAGACATTCATACTTTCCAGTGTCTTCAGGAAGGCTGTGTGGGTTTCCTGAGTTTGAGAGGGTGGTCTGTAGCATGCTACAAACTGTAGGGCAGTTTTACCTATGGTTAATTGCACCTGGATGGTCTCTGATGCTTCATGCGTTGCCACTAACCTGGAGGTGTGGGTATCCTTTATGAATATGAATACTCCCCCTCCTTTTGTATTTCGGTCCGGATTTTGGGGCCGGAATGCATGATATGAGGTATAACCTGATAGTGCTGGGGTGCTCTCAGGAGCCTTGAACCAGGTTTCAGTCACAGCACAGACATCGATGTTCTCCATACTGAGGAGGGCTTCGAGGGCATGCATCTTGAGGTTTAGACTTCTGGCATTGAGCAGTATTACCCTTAGTGTTTTTCCATTTTTGTTTTCTAGGGCGGTAGGTTTATCATTTGAGCCTTGCCTAAAAAAGGCACTATGAGGGTGGCAAGAGCCTTTGCCAATATCCGGAAGCCCATGGATTACAGGTGCAAGCCATCCCTTGCGAAGCAGCGTGGCTTGTCAAGCATGTCATCCCAGGCAGACAGACATTGGATCCCCTTAGAATGACACCAGTAATTAAGCCAATTATTAAAGCTTATCATTTTGTCTCTGTATTGTGGCATCATTCTTGGTGAGGGTAGGATACTGCTCAGGGTCAGGGTCATACCGGCCTGGGCTACATAATCTGAGAGCTCCTCTATGTCTCTTTTCATGTAGTCCAGGGAGGTACGTCTCTTGCAATGGTGATGGACAGGTTGATAGATGAGATCAGACAGGAGTCCCTTTGGACTATGATGTTTGCAGATGACATTGTGATCTGTAGTGAGTGTAGGTAACAGGTGGAGGAGACCCTGGAGAGATGGAGATATGCTCTAGGGAGAAGAGGAATGAAGGTCAGCAGCAGTAAGACAGAATATGTGTGTGAATGAGAGGGAGGATAGAGGAATGGTGAGGATGCAAGGAGTAGAGGTGGCGAAGGTGGATGAGCTTAAATACTTGGGATGAATAGTTCAGAGTAATGGTGAGTGTGGGAGAGAGGTGAAGAAGAGAGTACAGGCAGGGTGGAGTGGGTGGAGAAGAGTGTCAGGAGTGATTTGTGACAGACGAGTACCAGTAAGAATGAAAGGGAAGTTCTACAAGAGGATAGTGAGACCAGCTATGTTATATGGGTTGGAGACAGTGGCGTTGACAAAAAGGCAGGAGTTAGAGCTGGATGTGGCAGAGTTAAAGATGTTAAGATTTGCACTGGGTGTGACAAGGGTTTACAGGATTAGGAATAAGTATATTAGAGGGTCAGCCCAGGTTGGAAGGTTTGGCGACAAAGCCAGAGAGGCAAGATTACGTTGGTTTGGACATGTGCTGAGGAGGGATGCTGAGTATATTGGGAAAAAGATGCTAAGGATGAAGCTACCAGGTGAAAAGGAAAAGAGGAAGGCCTAAGAAGGTTTATGGATGTGGTGAGAGAGGACATGCAGGTGGTTGGTGTGACAGAGCAAGATGCAGAGGACAGGAAGAAATGAAAACGGATGATCCACTGTGGTGACCCCTAATGGGAACAGCCGAAAGAAGATGATGACTCCCCTTCAGCTATTTAAATTTATTGGACATCCTACTGTATTCCAAAGTACCAGAATACAAAAGTGACCACTCCCTTTCAATCTATCTTGCTGTTTTAAAAATAGTGACTTTCCATTCAAACTTAACTTTTTAAACAGGATACCTAATTTCACATCTAACTCCTCTAGTGCACACTGCAGTGTTTGGGATAAACCATTTTTCCATCTTAACTTTAAGCATCTATTACAAGACCATTAGTTATTGGAAAGCCTACATTCTGCCTCTCAGTAGTCATCTTGGGATTAATGCTTCTGTTTTCTCCTGGTGAGAGAAGGGAGTGTGGTTACATTATTTCCTGGTAACTGCTGATCACTAGAAAGCTTAATAACTGATTTATAGGTTACAGCTTGGAATCTGTGCTTATATTCTGATCCTGGTGAGAGGAGGAACAGAGTGCATTGATTCCCAACTGTCTCTGGTTGGAGAGTTAAGTGTCTGTGCTTAATGTACCTAACTGGTCTGCTTACTAGAATATAGACTATACCACAATATAGATTAGTACTAGGCTAGTTGCCCTTGTGAGCCATTTTAAGCCCAGCCAATTATCCCTTGTGAGACTCAAACCCTGCACCTTGTGTTTGTAAGGCAAACACCTTAACCATTAGGCCACCCTCCCAACCTATTTGAGGCATCTACCAGAAAAAGGCTACAAGCCTGCAGACCCTTGCATCATCTGGGACAAGACTGTGGATCACCAAACAGGCCGTGACCTGCTTCTCTTATTGGGATTGGTGCTAACATTTTGCTTCTGGTGAGAGAAGAAGCAAAGGAGTATTGTATCCCAACAGGGTGAAGCTGTGCTAAGACCAGCATTAGTAGTAGCCAGGCAGGGGCCATTCATGTGACTTCCATCTTTTCATCATTCTTGACAAGCTAATTCTTTATTTTTCAGTAAGTGCTGCTTGATTTCTTCCTAACTTGAGAATATCTACCTAATTACTTCATCTTTAAATTTTCAGGGTCTACGTATTTGTTTCCTCTCGAGTGTTTGGTAGTGCTCTGTACAGACTCAGACACTTTGAGTGACATTTTTCCTATAAAAGAAATAAGAAACAGCTCCAGTACTTAGTAATACTGGCCATCCCCCCTGGCATGTCTAAAGGTCTGTTCCTTGTGGTTTCTCCTATTAACCTGGTGAAGTGTAGCAACTGCCTCATGTACACAGATAACTCTCCCCTCTTACCTCCCAACATTCAGACTTGTGAGAGATGCACTTGTATATCCAAATTGGAAGCCATGCACTCTCAAGCCAAGACCAGATTAGCTGGTCAAGAGAAGGTCAACACCTGCACCACAGCACATGCAACACATACCCTCCAGAACACCCACCATCATAGCTCTCACATAAAAATGCAAATCACACACCCACCTTTGCGGATGCTCTCAGTAGAAATTTACCCAAACAGCAGAGATCTCCAAGGCATTAATGCACTCTACCACCACAAAACAGCAAAAACCACAAGACACTTAGCTCACTTACACAGTGTGACCCTCAACCTAGGCCCCTAAGGCAAAACAGCTTGCCCAATACACTAATCATAGGTGACTTGATAGTGAGGCACACTGATGTCCCACTCAATAGATTGAATAAGGAGAAGGTAACAGTGAGCTGTCAGTTGCCAGAATCCAACACATAACATATGCACTCAGGTCACACCACAACAAGTACAAGTATGACTCTGTCACTGTCCATGAGGGTGTAAATGACCCGAAATGCACCTCCCTGGACTACATGAAAAGAGACATGGAGGAGCTCTTGGATTATGTAGCCCAGGCAGGCATGACCCTAGCCCTGAGTAGCACTCTACCGTCACCCAGAATTTTACCGCAGTACAAGCAGAAAATGAATGACTTCAAGAATTGGCTAAGTTTCTGGTGTCATTCTAAGGGGATTCAGTATCTGTCTGCTTGGGATGACATGATTGATAGACCTTGATGCTTTGCCAGAGATGGCCTGCATCTGTCACCCCTGGGTTTCTGGATACTGACTAAGGCTCTTGCAACCCCTTTTAGTAAATCAGGAAGTGAAACAGATTAGCAAGGAGTAAGTAAGGATAGCTATGAAGAGGATGAAGAATGGAATGGCTGTTGGTCCAGATGACATACCTGTGGAAGCATGCAGGTATTTAGGAGAAATGGCAGTGTAGTTTTTAACCAGATTGTTTAATGAAATTTTGAAAAGTGAGAGGATACCTGAGGAGTAAGGAAAGTGTTTTGGTACCGATTTTTAAGAATAAGGGTGATGTGCAGAGCTGTAGTAACTACAGAGGGATAAAACTGATCAGTCACAGCATGAAGTTATGAGAAAGAGTAGTGAAAGCTAGGTTAAAAAGGGAGGTGATGATTAGTGATCAGCAGTACGGTTTCATGTCAGGAAAGAGCACTACAGATGCGATGTTTGCTCTGAGAGTGTTGCTGAAGACGTACAGAGAAGGTCAGGAGGAGTTGCATTGTGTCTTTGTGGACTTAGAGAAAGCATATGACAGGGTGCCCAGAGGGGAGTTGTGGTATTGTATGAGGAAGTCGGGAGTGGCAGAGAAGTATGTAAGATTGGTACAGGATATATATGAGGGCAGTGTGACAGAGGTGAGGTCTGCAGTGGGAGTGACGGATGCGTTTAAGATGGGGGTGAGGTTACATCAAGGATCAGCTCTGAGCCCTTTCTTATTTGCAATGGTGATGGGCAGGTTGACAGACGAGATCAGACAGGAGTCCCCGTGGACTATGATGTATGCAGATGGCATTATGATCTGTAGTGAGAATAGGGAGCAGGTTGAGGAGACCCTGGAGAAGTGGAGATATGCTCTAGAGAGGAGAGGAATGAAGGTCAGCAGGACTAAGACAGAATATATGTGTGTGAATGAAAGGGAGGATAGAGGAAGGGTGAGGATGCAGGGAGTAGAGGTGGTGAAGGTGGATGAGTTTAAATACTTCGGATCAACTATTCAGAGTAATGAAGATCGTGGAAGAGAGGTGAAGAAGCGAGTACAGGCAGGATGGAGTGGGTAGAGAAGAGTGTCAGGAGTTATTTGTGACAGATGAGTACCAATAAAAGTGAAAAGGAAGGTTTACAAGAGGGTAGTGAGACCACCTATGTTATATATATTGGAGATGGTGGCATTGACAAAAAGGCAGGAATCAGAGCTGGATGTGATATAGTTAAAGATGTTAAAATTTGCACTGGGCTTGATGAGGGTGGGTAGGATTAGGAATGAGTATATTAGAGGGTCAGTCCAGGTTGGACGGTTTGGAGACAAAGCCAGAGAGGCAAGATTATGTTGGTTTGGACATGTGCTGAGGAAGGATGCTCAATATATTGGGAAAAGGATGCTAAGGATGAAGCTGCTAGGTAAGAGGAAATGAGGAAGGCCTAAGTTAAGGTTTATGGATGTGGTGAGAGAGGACATGCAGGTGGTTGGTGTGACAGAGAAAGATGCAGTGTAGAGGAAGAAATGGAAACAGATGATTCGCTGTGGTGACCCCTAACGGGAACAGCCGAAAGAAAAAGAAGAAGATATGACTGTGATGATGCCTCTGAAAGGTGAAAGCTCTGTCATTTTTTAGCTGTGTGTTACACTTGTTTTTATTTACTTGGTATTAAAACGTTCCATTTTTGTACTCCTGTGGGCTCGTGGAATATTTTTTATTTATTTTTTGGTTTACATAGTTTTTGGTGGTTCTAGACTCCAAGTCAGACTGCTGACCAGTCACGAGTGGAGTCCCACAGGGATTGGTCCTGGGTCCTCTCCTGTTTGGCATCTACTTCTTAGAAGTCCAGGCCAACACTGAGGAGCTCTGGCTGACCAAGTTTGCAGGAGACTGCAAGCTGGGAGCCATTATTAACTCTGCAAGTGATGTAGACATCCTACAGAAAGGCCTCACTGAGACTGGTGTCGAAACTGGCTTAATGCCAATAAATGTGTCATCATCCTCTTTGGGAAAAATTCACTTCCCACTAATTACCACATCGATGGAAGCCCACTAAACACTGAAGGCATTATAAGAGATCTGGGGACATAGATTGACAGCAACCTCTCCTTCGACCACATTGCCACTGTGGTCAGAAAGTCTTTCTGTGTGGCACATCTCATTACCAAGGGGTTTGCATCCAGGAAGACAGAGGTCATCATCTCTCTACTCTTCCGTCCTTAGGCCATTCATAGAGTATAATGCCCCATTTGGCATGTACCTCACTAGACACATGCAACAGCTGGAAAGGCCACAAAAGTACTTCATAAAGAGGATCCGAGGTCTTAAACATGTCCTACATGGACAAACTCAAAAAAATCCAGCTATTCTCTGTCTCATATCATCTACTAAGTGACGATCTCTGCTTGACTTACAAAGCCATGTCTGGCCCAGCTCTGTTAGAAATGTTACATCTAAAGAAATCCCAATCAGGCTTCTTTTGGTTTGATATTCATGTTTAGACAGAATTCCTTAAGATTCTTGTTTTAAGTGTTAATGCCTGTGTTTATACAGTTTTTCCTGGTTTCTCTTATAATGTCAGAGTAAAATTGTTTTTGAACCACATTTTTTAATTTCCTGGCTAAATGGTTTGATGAGGTAAAGCTTTGTAGCTAATGAAATTATTAATTTCTGTCCCGCTTGTCTTGAATGTAAAGAGTTTGTAATGCCCTTAATTTTTAATTCCTGACCTGCCATCTATTTTTTTTTGCTCTTTCAGTTTGTTTATGCCATTTCCTAGTGTCTAAGGTGTTTTTCCTTTTCTAACACAAGATACTTCTTGTTAGCTCTTTCTGTCTTTTACTGTTACTGTAACTAAACCTTTTCTTAACTTAAGCTTGAAAGAACTCACATCCTAGAATTCAAATGGACAGTAAGCCCAAGCATGAGAGTCCAACCCCTCACGGTAACCTTTTCTGATTCAGAGACTGGTCTGTAGCAATGATTTTCCACAGTCAGAATGATCAGCTCAGTGGCCTGTCCTGCAGGCCATGTTGTAAGATAATAAGGCAATTGATGGGAGTGCTTTATGCTGTTTAGCTGTGTGATGTCTCCCAATTTATACTGATTAGCAGTTCAGAGAATCACTCAGCTCTGTAAATTAGTACAGCTGGCCTCGAAAACTACCTCCAAACTATTCTGTTGATGTTGCAGAAGAGGTTTAGATCCCTAAACTAAACATTTCTGAAGCCATTTGACTCATAGTCAATGGGATCAGCTGTATTGTGGATACATTATAGAGAACTCTATAGGTTCCAAGTATGGCCCAACCTCCATAACCACAAAATCAATGGTATCAGTTGCTTTTTCTGTGAATCCTGCAAATCTGAAAATAGATCACATATGTTAGAAATTTTGGGATATAGGGAATGCCTCAAAGCTATTTTTGCACTACCTTCATGCTTTCCATTTTGTTCTCATATGGCTTGATTGCATTAGGGAAAAGTGGCTTGTGCCTGCATTTCTTTTCTAAGATAGGTTCATAGGTGAGTACTAGGTTAGCTGTCCTTTGGACCACTTTAAGCCTAGCCAATTTCCCTTTTTGTGCTTGAAATAACCTCTCCCATTTGGTTATAGATAAGCCTTACCCATCCCATGGTCGATAATTATATATTATGTATTTATTTAATGTTTGTTGACTGGGAAAGTCTGACTACAACAGAGCCCATTTTCAGCGGAGGCCTGGGGCGAAATGCTCCAGATGCATCTTTGGAATATTAGCCCTAATGAGAATAACTAGGATAATTTCATAGATAATTTGAGGGGACCCATGCGTATGACAAAGCATTTAGGAGCTGCCTGTGTCCATTAGTAGTACAGGGGGCAGTCCTAAAGTAAATTTTCTGTTTCCCATACATAGATTTAAGTTGCACTTGAAAATGGACAGGGATTAACTTTATTTTATATTGATGGGGACCCTGTTGCATAGTAGTGGCATCCTCCCTGAGATATACCTGTCCATCCAAATCATTCTGTTGATGTTACAGAAGACATTTAGATCCCTAGACTGAACTTTTCTAATGCCATTTGACTTGCTGATGTGCAGTAAATCCATCAGTAATTGATTGGAGGAGTCCTTATGTGCCAGAAAAAGGTCACCTCTTAGCAGTCTGTTGAAAACTGAGTATAATAATAGAGTATTGAGTTGGTCCAGTTAGGATATGTTGTTTAGATCTTGTATCTTTTTGATAATGTATCTCTTTGGGAGTTGTTGCAGGTGTCTAGAGAGAGAGATTCTAAAGGGGACATTATGTGGTCTAATGAGGACTGAGTAAAAGGGGAGTCTTTGCATCGCTTTGTATATGAGGCTGCTCAGACATATGTGCATGTAATTTCCTGGGTTTGCGGAAGGTCCTCCCTTATGCAGGGGAATGACTGTATCTACTGTATAATCCATTTGCCTGGTACAAAACCTGTGTGGAGGCTGAGATAGAGCAGTATTGTTAGGGGTGTGGCTAGATTGTGCTTTTTGCTATTTAAGATGCATCCAGGGATATTGTCAGGACCCATAGATGCAGCATTATTAGCTTTTGGTAGCACTTTTAGGAGTTGGCCTTGCATAATCACTAAAGGTGAGACAGTTTCAGGAATATCATGAGGGACGGGAGGGGGGTGGAGGAGAGGCAAAGTTAGAGCTAAATTTATTATTTATAAATTTATATATATTTTTAAAGGCAATGTACTTATTTATAATTAAAAAAAATATTTATTTACATGATTTAATATATCAGCTGTATTTTTCTTACTTCCTACCACCGAAGCACAACTCTGACAAAAAGCAGAATTCAAGGAGGCAAGCGTATCATCAGCTTCAACCAGGGAATTAACTCAGAGTTATATAATATTTTGCAATTAAAAATGTGCTCAGGAAATCACAAGTGATGCACTATACTAACATCTCTATTTTCTAAGGAATACAGACAGCATCTTCTTTCTTGATGTAATACATTGCTGTGATCTGGAGACAAGGAAATGGTGAAACCTGTGATCTTGTTACTGTTACTCAATTCTCTAGCTCTTTTAATATGGAATTTCTGTCCTGAAAGATTAACACATCTAAATATGGATTTGCATAAATTGTTACAATGTGTCATCTTTGTAGTAAATCATTTTTACTATAACTATTATTATAAGCTTTGTCGCAGCTTTGAAAATTTTTATTACTGTGTAAAAATCACTACCTTCTACCAATAATTGTTTATAGTAGGACATGCCATCATTGTTCATGCAAGTTTGTATGGTACTGACGATTGAAATTCTGATAGGTCTGTCAGTTAAGTGTGGTGGTTGTTTTTAAATGTTATGTTCATGCAGGTTTGTATGGTACTGACACGATTGACATTCTGATAGGGCTGTCAGTTAAGTGTGGTGGTTGTTTTTAAATGTTATTTTTATTCTGTGAATCCTAAAAAGTTTAAAAAAAAAAGATTTCATTAAAAATATTTGAAATCTTAACGAGTGAAAGACTGCACAAATCTGGTAAGCGGGCTGCTGCCACCCTGCACCCCCTGCTAAACACAATTTTATATTCCACTACCTGTTAGCCCTATGGACTAGGGAGTGCTTGCTGGAAAGCCCAACGATGGACATTAAGCAGTCTATCTTCTTAATATCGCATCTCATTAAAAAACTACTTAAAATTATAAAATTATATTTTTATAATTACAATGTCTGTCAATGGCAGACCAGGAACGAAGCTTGCTACTGCACATCCTGGTGTGTCCTAATATAAACAATTGCCCTTCTACCTTATTTTGTAGTCTGGTAAAATAGAAAATAGTGTAGGATCTGTAAGACTAATCTCTTAAATAATTCCTAGATTGTCTCATATCAAATATTGAAAACTTCCTCTAGCAAGGATGGTTAATTCTACAACAACCTTCATGTCCGCAGAGATGGACAATCCATTCAACCTGATATCTTGCATGTGTCCTTGACAAGTGGCTACTAATTCCCATATGATTTCCATATCTGTCTGGTTGTGTCAACACATTTCTGATCAAGGAGGTGATTGTATATTACTCTGACAGACCAGTCTGTGCATCAGAGGGTAATGACATACAGCATTGCAAGCAGTGGCCCCAAAACAGACAGTAACGCGTGCTTATCTACAGTCACCATTACTGTTAACGTAGTTCTACAAGTCTACCTCCTGTACACCGAAGATACACATGCTTATCTATAGTTACCATTACTGTTAACGTAGTTTTACAAGTCTACCTCCTGTACAACGAAGATACATGTGCTTATCTACAGTTACCATTACTGTTAATGTAGTTTTACAAGTCTACCTCCTGTACACCAAAGATACACGTGCTTATCTACAGTCACCATTACTGTTAACATATTTTCACAAGTCTACCTCCTGTACACCGAAGATACACATGCTTATCTATAGTTACCATTACTGTTAGCATATTTTCACAAGTCTACCTCCTGTACACCGAAGATACACGTGCTTATCTACAGTTACCATTACTGTTAACATATTTTCACAAGTCTACCTCCTGTACACTGAAGATACACGTGCTTATCTACAGTTATCATTACTGTTAACGTATTTTCACAAGTCTACCTCCTGTACACCGAAGATACACGTGTTTATCTATAGTTACCATTACTGTTAGCATATTTTCAAAAGTCTACCTCCTGTACACTGAAGATACACGTGCTTATCTACAGTCATCATTACTGTTAATGTATTTTCACAAGTCTACCTCCTGTACACCGAAGATACACGTGCTTATCTATAGTTACCATTACTGTTAGCATATTTTCACAAGTCTACCTCCTGTACACCGAAGATACACGTGCTTATCTATAGTTACCATTTCTGGTAGCATATTTTCACAAGTCTACCTCCTGTACATCAAAGATACACGTGCTTATCTACAGTTACCATTACTGTTAGCATATTTTCACAAGTCTACCTCCTGTACACCGAAGATACACGTGCTTATCTACAGTTACCATTACTGTTAGCATATTTTCACAAGTTTACCTCCTGTACACCGAAGATTCCATGTATTCAGATTAACGGTATGACACATAATGTATACTTTATACATCTATGAGTCAATCTGCATTTTTTTTCATTTGCATAGGGGAATAACCTTATTTGTATGCTACTCTTTATCTGCATGACTTGTAGTCATTTGCATGCCACGCCTACTTCTCTTTGTGATGTTTCACTCAACTTCATGTTGTAAATGTTTCTGAACATCCATTCCTCAGGCTTGGTTTTAGCAGCCAGTTGGTGTTACTAAGCTTGGATTCAAATTTTTTGTATGATACTCACTGTGTGCTTATATTCTTTAATCTGTCTGATCGTCAGAGGTTTTTCAACTGAGTCATCATTTTCAACCTTGTCTGATTATACAGATGTAAGAGAGAAGACAGATATGTCAAATCTGAAGAAAAATGCAGAAATGTCCATCCCTAAAAGGCCATCTGATATGTTTTTTTAGTCAAGATGTTAAAATGACAAAGAAGAGCCCTAGGGAAACCCTACTAGTAGTAGCTAGCATCCTTCTTGGACTTCTCCACCCATTAATTACTTCTGCCCAAGTTGTTTAATAAAAATATAGTCCCTTACTGTGTGTGAACTGCGTGATCTTGAATTTCATATGTTTCGCTTTCATAACAGTTCTACTGAAAGTTGTCTCAGTTGCTTCCCTAGCCTCTAGCATAAAATAATATACAAGGACACTGACTACATATGATTTTCTACCCCCAAAAAATATATATTCTCTTCTCCAGTAATATGACAGTAAATCTGCTATTAAACACACACGCAGATTCACTACTCAGACGAAGAAAGAACTTTTGAAGTCACTGATGCTGCAGCCAGCTTCTCAGCTGAGCAAAGATGATCACTCAGTCTGATAACAAGACAACTAAGGAAGAATTCAAAAATAAGTCATGGGCCAGCAGCCATTCTCCCTGACCCTGAAGAAACCCAAGTTGACAAAAGCTGTGAGCACAGCTCAGACTGACAGCTGTGAATGATATGTCTAATCCTGAGTGTGGATTCCAAAAAAAATAATATCCTGAAAAGCAGCATTTCTCAATTCCATGCTTTAAGTACAGGCTATGCACATCATACAGTATAAAAGAGTCTTAAGGACATAGCCACAGTTGTGAAACAGACAAAACTCAATCCTGAAATGTTATTTTTCGCAAACCAATTTAATGGCTGACTATATCAAAAGAAATAAGACCTGCATCACAAACCTAATTACACACAGCATACCTCAATATGCTTTCATTTCACTAAACGTCAATAAAGATGCCCTGATTTTCTTAAATGATGTTCTAATGAGTTTCAGTAGACTGCAGTAATTTTTGTTTATTTCCGTATTGCACATTTTAGCTGTGACATACACTAAAGCACATAGGAAACTATATTAAATGAATGGAGCTTCATATATTGCAGAGTTCTACAGCTCAGACAGAACTATTATTCGTAAGGTACTACTGTCAGTCATTTCCATTATACAACATGAGTTATACTACAAGTGCATAATGGTTTATCACACATTCTCCAACCTTTTTAAAAGCCATTTCATCTCTAAATGCAGTAGAAAGTGTGTTTAAAAGTACAGGTGAACTGTTAAAATTATACCTCCATACATATTTAACATAATCACTTAACATCCTACTGCCGCAGCATTCTGCCAAGTCACAGGAATGCAGCAATGGAGCTTCCATGTGAAACATGAAGTATTAAATTATTGATTCACAATACAACCAATGCAGTTCATACTTTTCAAAAGATGAAAAATAGCAGGTAGATGCATACAGTTTGTTCTTGTGATAGGTCTATTTTTCAAAAGACCAGGACCAGTGTTTACATTCTAAGGCCTCCTGCAACTCTCACTTCTCATTAGCACTGCCCAATTGTTTTATTACCATATTAACCCCTTCTTCCCTAGCTTCCAGTACATGTATACCTTTTCTTAAAGTGGATCTCACATAAGCAACTTATCTGCCAAATAGCATGCATTCTACTTATTTATCCTTTGTTGTCATGGTTAATCACACTTGGCTAGTGGCCTTCTATAGTGAGGACCTTGGATCATATTTATATAACAAAAGAAAGTTAGCTAGGGCACTGGGAATTTCCCCTACACTTTTCAACAGGAACTATGGTATCTTTTACATCAATATAAGCTACCACCAACTAAGAAGATGGAACCTTGGTTTAACTTCTCATCCATGGGATCACACACACACACACACACACACACACACACACACACACACACACACACACACAGCACCCCCCCCATGGTGTATTGGAGTATCAGTAATATAGTTGCCCAGTGTGGCTATCGAACCCACCGTCTTCTGCACCAAAGGCAAGTATGCATCTTCTGCCACTGGCATTAAATATGAAGTTTGGCTTTTATATGCAGTTTTCTTACAAGCTTTTCTATTACTTTCATGGAGATCTATTCATTCCCTCAGTCTTCCCAATAATTTTTAATAAACGTCTCTATACAATCCTATGGGCATCTCTTACCACTCTTCACTTTGTCCCTGCAGTTGAGGTTTGCTAACAAATCCTAACCAGAAATTGCTTTTACAGTTATTCATACACAAGGTAAAAAAAGTACTTGTCAAGCTGTCACATAGTATTTCCCACTCTATCAGCATATATTCTTTGGTATGCAAGTAATTTGTCATATATAGTGATGATGGTTGCTCCCAATTAAACATATGACACAGAGCTTTGAAATTTAAATTGTGATTCTGAAAAAAGAAAGAAAAAAGATAAATAAATTAATAATATATACTCTTGCATACTGTTTTGTCTATTTTAAGGTATTTTTGCATCCCCCCAACGTGATTATCTGTGATCTGCTCATGCCAGCTACTTTCAGCTATCTGTAACATAATCATATCTCAGAGTTGGGCAATTAAATTGAGATACTTGAGGCTTAAAATTAATATGTATCCTCCCTATCAGCATGCAAATTCTTACTGTTCTGTGGATTCCAGCTGTCAACAAGCACCCATGAATGATACTGAAGACTACAGGTGCAGTGATTAAACATTAAACGCCAGCAATAAATTAGGTAAAAAGTATTCCCCAAACTGACATGAAGTGCGGTAGGCCCTCGCTCACTGAAATATCATATATGTACAGTTCAGTATGCTAGCATACCTCGTGTTAAAGTATGGCCTGATGCAGAAAACCTTATACTTGGCTCCTCTCAAGATGTAGTTGTGTTTATGTGTAAGAAAAGATGGTGAATTGTGATATACAATGAGGCTGTTTCATAGTATAAACAACACAGTGACAGTGGTAAGATATCTGTCACACATCTTCAAGAACAGGATTCAGACTTGGCTTATGTTCAGTGTCTGTGTGGGTATGCATGTACTCCTCATGCCTTTGTGAGTTTGGTCTGGGTACTTTTGTACTCCTTCACCACCAGAAACCCATGGTGATTGACTGACTACACTGATACGTGCTATATTTGTGCTATATTTCTTTCTGACTGGTGCACTGGTTGAAAGGATCCATGGACCCATGCATTTAAATGCATAAACAATACATTGTCCATGAACAGCTTGTGACTCATAGAATCCTGGCTGGTATGTTTGTGATTCATAATAATCATATGGAATGAAAAGCTCCCAAGCATACCCACCACTGTGATTTCTTTAAGAGATTTGATTGGCTACCAGTTACTAGCCATACTGCTATTCTACTGACCACTTAATTGTTTAAACTTAACATGAAGGGTCAATGCCACATAATAAAATAAAACATACATACAGAAGAATCATCACCAAACAATAGGCAGGATGATGGCATTAGTTTGATGAGGACATGTTTTGGCACTACCATAGGGGAACGGGCCTTCACTAAATTCAGGCCAACAGCATGGAATCAGCTACCTGAATGAATATATTTTCAAATAATATCGGATGTCTTTCAGACTAAACTGAAGGAACATCTGTTAGAAGAAACTGTGTGTGATTGCATTCATGACACTGGATGCACTGCAGTAGTATTGAAGCCTTTCTGTAACTGGAATATTTACAAGTACTGCACATAGGAACCAATCTACGAGAAGTCCACCCTGAAAGTCATGAAAATATTGTACATATTTCTATGCTGCTTGAAATATTGTGAATAGTGCTGTGTCTTGCTAGCCATTTTCTATGTGTATTTACCTTTAATATGCACTCCTGTTGCCATATGAAGTATTTTTACTTCTGTCATTATTTTTTTTACTGTATTATATACTTTGCTCCTCTGGAGCATGGGTTATGTCTGAAAAGGGTCACAACTAGTCTACTTACCGTTTACCAAATTGCAAATATATAAAAACAAACAAATACATAAATATGGGCAGTTTAGAGTAGCAAATCAAGAAATATATATTTTAGGAGATATTAGAAAGAAAAATTCTAAGAGAAAACCCATGCAGACATAGGGAGAATATGCACACTACATATGTACAGTCACCACATAGTTTATTATAAAAATTAAACGATCACTTTCTTGATGTACAATATAGTATGCCTGATATTTATACCTGGATATAAAAAGTATAGTGTTAAGTAATTTTTGTATTTATAGCTGCCATATTATTTAAAACTTTATAACTCAACCCTGGGATTCATTAACACCAACACTAAGTGTACGCTGTTCTGAGTGAACAACCAACACAAGCATAACTCATACCATCTTCCACTTACTTTTAGTTTTCCTACTGATTTTCTTCCAGTCATAAATATCGAGGGGGATGGATTCATAAAGGTTACTACAAAGTGTAGACTACACATATACTTAGTGTCATCTTTCTGAGTGACTTAAAAACACAAAAAATGTGGTTGAGATGTTCTTGAATACAGATTGTATACACTTAGTGTAGGCGTTAATAAATCTGGCTTTGTTTATTCAAAATGTAGTTGTTTATGGCTCCTTTTGTGGGATTCAGTAAGGCTTAGCATGGGGGAAACAATGTGTTCAGCTCTGACAAAGCAGTGTTTGATTCAGAGACATGGTAATGAGATGCTAATAAGAATTAGCGCAGACAGTGATAATTTGTCTGAATTCAGTCTTATATCCTCAGCTATGGAAAAATTAGGGTACTTGCGTATTATCGCAACCACACTTTCTCACCAGGCCGTTATTTGCGTATTTGCAACAAAGCTTTTTCGCCAGCATGTTATTAGTATTATTGAGAAAGTAGTTGTTGTTTTGCACTTGATTTAACTGTACTAAGTAGGATTGTTTGAGATATATTTTCTCTATCACAATATTTCATTGAATGAGATCGCAACCACGCTTTCTTGCCAGCCCGTTATTTGATTATGCAAATGCAGTTATTATAAAATATATACAAAAAATGAGGTGACAAATGCTGAAAAATAGGGGCATTTTGTAAATAATGTTCTTATAAATTTAGACAGGTGTTAGAATAATAGATTTTGCATTACCATGCATTTGGTGAAGGATATGAAGCCTGAAACTCAAATGTCTATCATTATTGACTGACTTCTATCTCCAGAGATTCACCAGAAAACCACACATTTCAAGAGGAACGGACCAAAAATATGAGCCAAAAATCTAAAGAGTTGAGACCTATGCTGAGTTTCATAGCAGATCCCCTTTAACCACCTCTGTGCAATAACAGTGGTACAATCTGATCCCTGAAGCAGTTAATCTTCTGAGCTGAAAAATTTGCAAACGTACACGATCAGTTGCAAAGTGACATGAACCTTGTAACACTTGAAAGTTACTCATCACACAAAACACATTTAGTTTACAAAACTTAAGACTTTTCTGGGATGATGTGGGCAGACAGGTGAGAACAGAAGATAACGCACATGAAAACAATGGACAATTTTTATTATAAACATACAGATAGTATCTTCACTTTACTGCAACCAGCACTCAACGTGGTTGGGAGAATATGTGGTTGCAATAACAAGTAAGTACCAAAATTAGTTATAGGGTAAGAATAATGGCTATGCTGGCCAGTCTGAGATACGATTTCTGAAATGTGCTTTATAGTAGGATACTGTCACTCTTCATTGGGCATAAATGACTCAGCATACCTAAAAGTGTGAACATATCCTGTAAAAATCTACACCTTGATTATTTATTATTACTTATTTAAGAACACTTGTGCATAACTTACTTCTCACCTTTTGTCTGTGATGGTAGCTCATAAAAAAATAATGCCAGTAGAATTCCCATTAACAAGTGCAAACAGATATAAATAAATGTGCAGGTCAGATTCATAAATACTTTCACAGAAAATGAAAATGGAATACACATCATAAATATAGTTTTTAAAATTATACAGTAAAATGCCTTAATCTAAATAAGCCATAAAAGTAAAAACTACCATGAATAAAAAAGAATAAATCAATTAAATAATATTTTACCAGTCAGTAAATATTCTGGAGACTCATAGCAGATCTTTTTTATTGCAAAAAACACAAACATTAACCAGCTGAACATACCAAAACAAAACATGCAACAACAATATCTCTAACAAATAGCAATAATCAACATACATTTTGGACCCTATTCACTGAAATAAACAGAAACTCAGGAACTTGATAAAATCCACCAATGCCAAGTTTGAGGATAAAATAGCCAGCCAAGACAAAGCAAATCACAAGGATTTTTTTAGTTATGTTCATTACCTCAGAAACACAACACAACAATTTACTCAGCTGATTGTAAATGATGTTACCTACACCGAGGCTGAAGATATAGCTAACCTACTGACTGATAAGTTCAGCTCAAACTTTACTCTTTTCGCCCCTCCATTTACCATACAAAATACACATGAAACTAATTCACATCCAGCTATCAAACAAAACTTGAAAGCAGCATCATAAACTAAAAATACTGCATTGATGCATCTTAACAATATCCCTGGATGAATCTTGAATAGTATGAAACACAGATTAGCCGCCCTCCTAACAACACTGATCAACTGCAGACTTTATGAATGGAAAACAGCTACAGCCATTCCCTGTATAAGGAAGGACCTTCTACAGACCCAAGCAATTACAGATCCATAAGTCTGAACAGACTCATATGCAAAACCTTGAAAAGACTTATCATGGAACTAATCAATGCGAACATAGGCAACCTCAAAACACTGAATCTGTATAATTTGAATTAATCAAGGGCAAGTCATACTTACTCAACCTCCTGGTCTTCTTTGAAAAGGTCACCAAAGCAATGGACGAAGGTGAAATAGTACAAATGGCATACCTTGTCTGGTCAAACCTTTGGTACAGTCCTCCACCTGGCACAGTAGAAAAGCTAAATAAACTGAATAAATGCCCTATATCACCTCCCAAACTGCAAACTGTCTCACAGGTAGGATGCAGGAGACAAAAATAAGGGAAGCTACCTCCACAAACAGACCATTCACCTTGGGGTCCCCCAGACTCCGATAACTGGCCCTCCCCTGTTTGTTATCTACTTATCTGAACTTAAAGCAAATGTCAATGTGCTCTGGCTGACTTGGTTTGCAGATAACTGATAGCTAGGGGCAGTTATTGAATCCCCAAATGTCTTAGCCATCCTGCAGGAAGGTTTGTCCTAAACAAATAACTGTTACCAGAATCATGGACTGAAACTAAATGCCAAAAATGCATTATCATATCTTTCGGGAAGCTGTCTACCCTGGAAACTAACAAATTGACTACACACCCTTAAACATTGACCCAGTTGTTTGAGATTTGGGAATCTATGTCGACAATGACCTAAATTTCAACCAACATGTGTTCACTGCTGTATGAAAGTCTTTCTATATTGCACAGCTTATAAACAAAGGGATAATGACTAGGCCTAGAGATGTCTTTGTCCCACTTTACTCAGCCCCCATTACTCTAATCATTGAGTCTAATGTTCCCTTTGGCATGTATCTGTCCTGACACATGCAGTAGCTGGAATTCCCAAAGAGATACCTTTGTAAGGATACAAGGTCTAAAAAGTATGTCTTACATAGACCAGCTCAAAGCCCTGTCACTATACTTAGTAGCTTACATGCTGCTGAGAAGTGAACTGTATGTGGCATAGAAGGCATCCTCCGACCCCACACTTATGGATCTACTGCACACCAGAAAGTTAAATGGCATCAGAAATACTTTTCCTAGGATCTAAACTTCTTTGGTAACATCAATGGAATGACTTGTAGGGAAAAGTCTAATTCACAGTGGATACCATTCCTCTGTAACAGAATTCCTTCAACATAATACAGAAGTTAACCCTGTTAATATTAAAGTGCAACTTGGATATGGATGGATAATAGAACATTTACCAAAAAACTTCCCCCCTGTACTACTAATTGACATAAACATCTCCTACATGCTTTATCCCATGCATGGGCCTCCTCATATTTGCTATGGTATGATCCCAGTAATTCTCATTAGGAGTAATATATAATTCTTGACCATGGGATGGGTATGGACAATCTAACACCACATGGAGAAGGTTAATTCAAGCACCATGAGGGAAATTGGCTAAGCATAAAATGGCCCAGAAGAGTAGATTGCATCACAGTTACCATACCTCTCAACCTCTAGGTGCAAGAAGCCTGGACAAAGTCTGACAAAAATGGAGGACAGAGGCCCAAAAATAGGGACATATTTTAAATACTGCTCTTATAAACTTAGAAAGTTGCTAGAGTAATAGGGTAGGTTTTAACGTGGATTTTCTGAAGGATTTGAATTCTGAAATTCAAATCTATGTGATTATTTAGTGACTTTTAAGTCCTCAGATCATCTCAGTGATTTGCCAGAAAACCACAAATTTTATGAGGAACAGATCAAACATATCAGCCAAAAATCTGAACATTCTGTGATAATCTGGACAGTTGAGAAGTATGAGTCACTTACCTATAACCTTGAATGGCAGGTAATATAAATTACATGCCTAATAGATAACATATATTCAACAAACAAACAAGTATTAAAATGAATACAGTCCTAATTAAAGATTAATAGGTTAGACCCAGATTAGATATTTAGATCTACTTCATTAGAAATCATAAATTTTAGTCAAGCAGATTCATATTGTACTTCAAGATCTAGGTGGCTGGCACATGTTTTCATGAAGGTCTGGAGTTTGGGATTAAAAATAAGTGTTTAAGTTCTCCATTCAGAGGCTACATAAAGCCTTTTCATTATAGAAAACTGAAGAAGCCAAAAACTATAGGCGGTTGATATGTTAAAGGTGTATAAAAAAGCGCCCAAAATCTATATGGAAGATGACAAGAGGGGTCATAAAACCTAAAATTTAGTCATCTAATCTGTTTACTATCCTCCAAATACTGACAGCCTGGACACACCCCTTAGAAATATGAAAATCATTAGCTCTCTCCCTAGGGCAGACTGGGCACAACCCTAAATTGCCAGTCCCCTTCTCTGCCAAATGTGCCGGAGTCCGGTAACCCTGACAAACCAATCGCAACTGGCAGGTCAAGAGTCTCTGTGACTCTTAACAGAGCTAAACTTTTAGTCATTTACAACTATTATTACTTGGCTGCCAACTTAAAATCCTCCTTTTATGTAATACAATTATTCAGCTAAACCTATTCAATGTGGCAAGCAAGTGCAACAATTAAGTCAAAAGTTGTAGATAATGCTGTTTTCTGTGATGTGGAATTATGAAAATGCATCTTTCCATTGAATGGGTAAATATAAGACATGAAGACTGTTCAGTGCAGAATTTTGCACTAATCTACTTGTATTTTAAGGCTGACATATGTTTTATCATTCCCTATTTCAGTTTCATATAGTTCAGATACAATTCAGCATTCTGAAATTCTACGTGTGATTTCTGAAAAATATGAAGACATACAGATCTAAACCCTTCATAGGCATTTAAAGTGAAAAGTGCCCATTTCTAAACATACTAAAAGAGATTACTCTCGATTTCAGTTATTTCTGTGCAATGACAAATTAATTTTCAGTGCAAAAGTATGGTATCTATAAGACATGAAGACTGTTCCGTGCAGAATTTTGCACTAATCTATTTTGCAGTGATATATGCTTCATCTTCTGTCTTTGCAATGTACAAAATTGCATTCCTTACATATGTCAAGACAATCCCCAACATCCCTTCTCTTTTCAGAATTGCATATTTGCCAGTGCTTAAGTTTAATTTCCTCTATAGTACCACATAGACATGCATATGGAAAAATGAAGCAATGGAAGACTGCAACACCTATACTATATAGACAATAAAACTACAGATTTTGATTAATAAGACACAGTAGAGATGTGCAGTTTAATTTGTATGCAGTTTGACATAACCACAATTCAATATATATGGTAATAATGGAAAGAAAAATGAACCTGTCATATATATATATATATATATATATATATATATATATATATATGGTTTCCTATGAAACCGTCGAAGTAACATTACATCGACTCTCGGAACATCGAGACTACTACATCGAAAGCTGGAATCAGCGAAAACGAAAACCGTCGGATTCCAACATATCGAAACTGAAAAGGAAACACGCCTATTTATGTGTCATGGTAATACATGTTCCGTAAACTCGATGTTCTCTAACTCGACGTTTTTTGTTTTCGCTGATTTCAGCTTTCGATGTAGTAGTCTCGATGTTCCGAGAGTCGATGTAATGTTACTTCGACGGTTTCATAGGAAACCATATATATATATATATATATATATATATATATGATCATGTCTGAGACTTCAGACTGTAAACATTTAAATATTATACTGTATAAAAGACATAATTATTCTGAAATAATTATTCTGAAAGCTGGATGATACCCTCAAATAAAATTATCAATAAATAAAGAATTCATAATTCATTATTAACTAACTTATTAATTCTGTACAAGATATAAAAACAGCAATGCTCAGTAATGCACTTTATAGTTTACTTTCTACTGTACTTTGCCTTTGGCCTAATTTTCAAAAAAAAACTAATATTATCCCATTACAGGAATAACAATTTGATAAAGTGTATATTATCTCTAAAATATGAATTTGGCCTAACAACAAAATAATGATATCTTATAAGGTTAGTAAGCAGGTAAGCAGATGATTTATTAACCTCCTGATGATAGTTCAAAAATAAATATCTAATTGAAAATGCTCCAGAGACCTTAAACCAATTGTTTCATAGAAGTTGCCAGAGTAAGTGTCATTATAGCTTAAAAAAATGCAGATAGTTCAGTCCACCTGAGACTGTAAGGGTAGGGTTTCCTCCAGCTCTGAAGGAGACCCAGTTTTAATAAACACCTGAGTCCAAGAAAGTGGTGTAATGCCAGGAAGTATGCAGCTGAAGGTCAGCTTGACTGTTCTCACATGAGAGAGATAGAGCAAGTGCTGTGTTATCACAGCAGAAGCTGCACCAGAGAATTTAGTGGGCATTATAAGCAAGGCGACATAGATGAATAATGTCAGAGAAAAGTGTATTTGATGTGTTGTGATACTTTACAAAACAGGTGTAAAGGTTCAAGATGTATGTAGTACACTAACAGCAGAGTCTTACCAATAAGTAGAGTTTAAAATCAATCTTAAAAAATATTTTGATATATATAAATGTCAGAAGTCAGTTCAGGAAAACACAAACAGCTGCATGTACACCAAAGTAAACCAGAATGACAGTCAAAAATTATCATAGAAAGGCTACCAAAAAATAAGCAGGTGTAATATACTGCTACTCAACTTGTATGATTTCACAAACATTTTTGGCAGAAAATATCAACAAAAGCCAACATAATCCTTCAAGAATAATAACAGCTAGTCTTTCCACATGCCATATTCATGGAACAGACAAAACCTGTGTAAAGAATTCAAAAGGTCTCAGCTGAGAACAAAATGACAGATCCAGACAGCAACAAAATCACATTGACTGGAGGTAAAGAAATAAACAACATACTTTATATGACACAGGCGATTATAGAATTGATTAAGCAGATTAAACAACTAGAAACCTTTAAAGTTCTGCAGTACAGTGAGAAGTAAAGTATGCTACATCAGTATTAAAATAAAAGATGGATAGCACAGAAAATAGGAAGCTGAACTTCAATATAACATCCTGAGGTGGTGCAGCGGTAGCGTTGTTGCTTCACAGCAAGAGGTTCTCCCGTTCGATTCTCGGCTGGAGTGTGGGGAGTGCCTTCTGTGTGGAGCCTGCATGTCCTCCCCACAGTTTGTTGGGCATTTGAAAGACATGCGTAAATGGGCATGCCTTCATTGAAGGCTGGACATCGAGCTGGCACCTCGGCGTTCGTGAAGATATACTGCCAATCATTAGCGGACCAGAGTTCCGCTGTGGTGACCCCTAACCAGGAAAAGTCGAAAGACCAACAACAACATTAATGGCATTAACCTTATCACAGATTCTGTTGGAAATGAAACAGCATCACTTTCACGTCAAACCTCATGTCAGTTTTCATGAAATTTGTGCCACTCCAAGACAGAAAAAAAATAGTGAAAGAAATCCCTGAATAACATTTCCTGGGATGATAATATTTCAAAATATATTTTAAACAGGAGAGGAACATTTTGGCTGTTAATTAAACTTTTTGAAACTAAAAAAATGTAAGGTCCAAAAGATATTTGTCTCTTAAATTAAAAGTAAATTTAGGAATATCCATCATATCTTTAATACACTTGAAGAAGCAATACAGCAAAAAGATCCAGTGGTGTGGCAGCCTATAGGAAGTCTTACTTTCATGGGATGCAGCAATATAATGTAACAATAACAAAAAGAAAAAGTAAACTAAACAACACACACAGATCTGCAATCATGCTGCACAGAAAAATAACTCCTGTCACAGAGTCAGACACTTGCAAGTGAACGTACCATGGAGCTAATGTGGAAAATCCCTGGAAATTAAGTAATTAAACAACATACAGCAATATAATCACCCTATATGATCAACCTCTTAGCGTAATAAAATCTAGACAAAGTCAAAAATAGTGAGGAGTGAATGCCAAAATCAGGGACGGACCTTAAATATCATTCTTATACACTTAAAAATGTAATAAAATAACAGGCTTTGCATTGGCATGCATTTTCAGAAGATATAAAGTATGACACCTAAATGTCTGTCATTATTTAGTGACTTGCATCGTCAGTGATTTGCCAAAGAAGTCAAATTTCATGAAGAAAAGACGAAACAATATTAGGCAAACATATTTGTTAATATATATGACTAGATGCTACAAATCCAGTCAAGCTTGTCTTCTTTTATGCTTGTTTCCCCATAGGAACATGAAATTGGGGTACACATTTTTGAGGCAAAGTATTTTTTTGTTTGAAGACCAACTCACTGAGAGTCAAAACAGCAAAGCTTAGAGTGACAGATGATATTGTCAGGGATAGAGGACAACAGTCCTATGTATGGACATTGGACTACTCCACTGTCTCCATGACAGAGCAGTTTTGGCCTTGGCATATATGAATAGCACGGGGTATGAAGAGCCTAGCCCCCCACATCACCATAGAAATGCATTTTACTTTATTTTTACAGCACTGATAAGTCCTTCAGCAACTCAAGAAAGGAAAACATTGATTAATCAAAGAACTTTATTATCAGGAGAATGGCTTGGGGTAGATTGTAATTCACTACCTAAACAGAATGAGACTGTTTTACTACAAATGCAATATATTAACTGAGTCTTATTTTGAGATTCTGATGAAGTCCTGTTTGTGTGATGACAGAAGTGCTAAATAAACTTCCTTTTTTATACCTTATATCTTGTTTAGGAAGTTCCTTGGACTCTGGCTCTAGTGTTATTTTGTTTGAAGTTTTGTAATACTGCACTTGCGTTTTATTCTTATTTTCAGTTGGGTGAAGTATGGAGAGAGAGAGAGGTAACACTTTCGATATCTTCAGTTATTTTAATTTATCTTCCTTTCATAGGCTATATCCATGATGCAAGAAAACTTTGTGTTTTGTTCGTTCCATGTCCTTGCCATAATACTCACCCTAGCAAAAGGATTCCTATGGTAGCACAAGCAAAACTGCACTAGAACAATAACTGGCCTCTGTCTCTTGGTCCAGATCAGAAAGAGAGTGCATACGCATCCATTTTATTCTGTGAGGGGACACATTTGTAATACCTGATGACTCCCATTCAAAAATGCAGCACATAAATTGGATAGAAATGTTGGATATCTATTTAATAGCATTTCTTGCGCTCTAAAACCAATATCTTTTTTTACAAATGATGACAGAAATCTGAAATTATCTAGTATATAATGTAGAGGCCACCATTATTAACGTCAATGCAGACTAGCCTTGATAATAGAAACAAAACATTTTAGGTAAATTTGTTGCTTCAGACCATTGTAAGGTGTGAAAAAAATCTGGTAGTCTATTCTGTTACCTTGTTCCACATTATTCAATGATAGAAGATAAGCCACAACCTACAAATAGTTGAAAGTTATACAAAATCCACCTCACATTATCAGCATACTAGACTTCAGGTAAAATCAAAATGCACAGATATGCTTCTATAACATTATATTGCACCTACCACATTATTTTCTTTAGATTATTAACACATTCTTTCAGTACACATATTTCTTTTCTTAGTATATTATTGTTATGGCTCTCAAACTTTTTATGTGGACATGTTAACTTATACATACAGATAGATAGGTATACTTGATGCAGAAATATTTCCAGCTTAAACCACTGTAGATGTTAGACTGAAATAAGTCGCTTTCACATGCTCATTTTTCCTCTCAGATCAGTTAGTAGCAACCTGACTACTTGATGAAAGTACTATCTGCTTCATATTAATTATTTATACTGCAGTTAGTGTCGGCTTGATGTCCAAGATTTGACAAACTAATACAACTGTATGCATTCTAATGTTAGATTTTGTTTACATTATATATATATATATATATATTACAAGTATGTGTTGCCCCTAGGGATAACCCAATCAGCAAAGCAAAACATGTTCACTTACATATTGTAACATAGTGTGGTGATTCCACTGTGAAATGCCTAGCAGATAATAGAATTATTCATTGGTTAGGGCATTTTTGTGAAGCAGTGCTAAGAATGGGTTTTTGGACTTGTGCCTTGTAAGGGAAAGACATTGTATGGGAAATTACAGTTTTATTTATTTATTATTTTTATTTTTATTTCGCATTTGTTGACTGAGTTAGTCTGACTGAGCTTAGTGGCCCATTTTCAGCAGAGACCTGGGGAGAAAAGCTCCTTAGTAAGATACAATTTTATTACAATGATATTAGACTAAAATGGGAAACATACATTACATACAGTGTGGTCAATCGTTGTAGTTTCAGTCCTGAGGCAATGCTTAGAGTGTAGTGTTTAGAGTTAAAAATTGATCAATAAGAATGATTATGTACAATAAGTTGTAGGCAGCGTTTGGCTAGTATGTTAGAGTATAGGAGAGAGAGGTTAGGGCAGAGTAGATGAGAAAGAGAAAAGGCATGAAAAGGAAGGTAGTGAATACAGGAGGTGAGAAAAGTGGTTGAGAGATTGGGGTAAGATAATGAGTTGACCTGGGAATGATAAAATATTTTGATACTTGGTTTGTAGGAGGTTTTACAGTGGAAGAGTGTAAGGGGGGGTCATTGGTGAGAGGGTGAAACAGCTTATGGAGGATGTGTACAGTGGCAGGACCAGATTGTTTTTAGGTATTCTCTGGTGGCTGTTTTGAACTGAGTTAAATAAACAAATAGGGACTGACCCCCCTTAAGCCAACATAACTGAGGCTCCAGAGATGGAAACCAGTTGACTACCTTTTAATAAGGCCAAAGCAAATGCAGTATAGCAGAAGTAATTTAGAGTTTGAAAAGCAGATATAGACTGAGGCTTGAGTGACCAGCTCCAAGATGAGAGTCCAGTCTGAGGTATGTGATTGTCAGTGTATGTCTTAGTAATAGCGGGTTTGATTTACCTAGCCAAAGAATTAATGGTAAAGGACTTTTCTTATTTCACTCGTGAAAGCCTTGGTGACAAGAGACTCTGTATTGTTTGGTTTGTATGATTCCTGAGAAAGACTTGTGTTCTGAGAAATACTTTTGTTTTGAGAAATGTTTCACTGGGGGGGGGGGGGGGCTTTTTTTTTTTTTTTTATAATCTAATTTTATTGCATTTTTTACAATATACAAATACAAATACAATTTTAGGACGCACAAAACAAATAAGATCACAAAAAAAAGTGGATACAGTTAGTAATACTTGCTTGATATCATATACAGTCAGCTAACAATTACCAGAGATATAATTAAACCTCACTATGCAAGTGTTTTATAGTTTGACATAGAATAGTGAAAGGAAATATTTGCAATTTCACATATTTAGTATTCATATGTGAGGATATGTAACCATATACCTAAAATCTATTTGTTTTAACTATATAAATTACATACACTCGGTTGTTTAGAGAAATTGGTTATTTCTACTGACACTGGGGTTGAAGAGTATGGTAATAGGGCTTTTGTTATGATCTTTTATGGGTTAGAGTGGAGATGAGGACTTAAAATGAAAAGTATCTGAACCAGGGTTAACACCCCAAAGGAAATGGGGATATTAGATGAGAGGAAAGTAAAGACACGACCGAAAGAGGAAGAAGAAATAGGAAGGTTAGAACTAGGAACGATATTATTTAAGAATTTCTATAAGATTATTCCAGTATTTTTGGAAATAGTTTATTTTCTTTTTGCTTGTTGTCTTTAGTTTACTTGCCAAAACATATTTGATCACCATAGACTTAAATTCCTTCCAAGATGTTTTGGATCTGTCTAACCAGTTTACTGTAATATAGGTTTTGAGTAGCGCACAGTGTCACAAGGGGGGGGGGTGCATTTTTAAAGACTAGTAGCCCTGAAAAGTACTGAAGACCTGAACTGAAAAGTATTAAACACCTGAAATGAGAATTATTATTACAGTGGATACTGAATTGAACTGCATACTGTTTCCAAAGTACATCGTTTCTTTTATTTTATCTGCCACCATCCTTTGGTTTACATTTCTAATAAACTCAGTCTGTTTACTGTTGCATCCAATAAAATACACTGTTTTATGAAAGACACTATGCTTCTGCTGCTAAAAACTCTACATAAGATGGTAAATGCAGGCAGGTAAGACTTATGATCTTAACTCAAAGATCTGATTCCATATTTTACAGCTAAACACTGCATATAACATCCAGGAGCAACTGAGCAGACATTTTGCTGTTATGTGTTCCTGACATTGCAGCTAAACACTGCATATAACATCCAGGAGCAACTGAGCAGACATTTTGCTGTTATGTGTTCCTGACATTGCAGCTAAACACTGCATATAACATCCAGGAGCAACTGAGCAGACATTTTGCTGTTATGTGTTCCTGACATTGCAGCTAAACACTGCATATAACATCCAGGAGCAACTGAGCAGACATTTTGCTGTTATGTGTTCCTGACATTGCAACTAAACACTGCATATAACATTCAGGATAACTGAGCAGACATTTTTCTGTTATGTGTTCCTGACATTGAAATGCATTAATGTGGAGCTCAGTAAGCCCGTTCACAGGTGTGTCCATAAACATTGGGAGAAGGCTGCATTATGACCACTATGAAACAATTGCTATAGACCATGCTACTTGTGTTGGAGGAATGGAGGTAGTAGCCAAATCTATAGCACAAGCAAAGGCCATGTCCCCACCCAAGCCTCTTACTACCAGCATGGACTTGAACCCTACTTAATAATGTTAGAAAGGATTGCCAACCAGTGGGGTTGGGATCATTCCATTTTGGCAAAACGTGTGAGAATTCATTTCATTAGGCAACCCTTCACTGATTACCTGTTTGGGAGGGTGGCCTAATGGTTAAGGTGTTTGCCTTACAAGCACAAGGTGCAGGGTTTGAGTCTCACAAGGGATAATTGGCTTGGCTTGCAAGGGCAGTTAGCTTAGTATGAATCTATATCTAGCTCAAACTGTAGTGATTTTGATGAAGTAAAGAAATGTTTGTTGACAGAATCACTTGAGTGGCTCACACATTTATATTTCATGAGTCGACTTTATGCAGAAGTAAAGTGTTTAAGGGCACAGTAATTTGAATTAAAGATTTTGTGAAATTCTAGTTAGATCGAAGATGACATTAGCAGCAAAGCAACAGTAAAGGAAATTCTTGTAATAAATTGATTTATAAGACCACTACCAGGAATCATAAAAATGTGAGGAGGAGGTATCAGGCAGATCCACAATATGTTGATAGATTTTCAACTTTAGTAGAAAAAATAATATGCTATGAAAATTCCTTTAAAAAGTTGAGAAAACAGTAAATAGCATTAAAGAGATAAGCCTGTCTCCATGGCACAAAAGAAGGGAACCCTTACTGTATCCCATTTGACCAGGGTTTAATTAACCTTGGAACCGATGAAGGAGGCAGAGAAAAGAAGGAGTGAAGTGGCATAGCCTGCACAGCTGTCCTGGGAAGAAGATCACAAGCACTTACAGGCACATATAGTTCATACAATTTTCCTGTCAGATGTCTAGAAAATCAACTCTATTGCTTTCCATGAAGTCTGAGGACTTCTTGGAGGGAATACCCCTTGAAGAAATGGGTTAATGTTGATTCATTGACAGCAGTTTCTGTCAACATAACATAATCAAGGAATGTTCGCTGAAACTGCTTTCAATGATACTGGAGTTTTCATCTTTCTCCACTGTTATGCACCCTCAGCACTGGCATATATAAGTTCAGGCAGTGTGGGGGTATAGGGAGGCTTCCCCTCTACAAAAAAGAACTCCTTGGATATTTGATTTAAGTAGTTTTGGCAACTGTTTTTTATGGTCACCGAATATGATGCCAAAGGATCTACATATATCCATAGTAGCGAGGGGACAGGCTCTGTGGCCATCCCATTGTACATTCTTCCCAGCAACTTTATTAACACATGCAGACAATAAGGTGCAAGGAGAAAAAGTTAAACCACTCTAGTGGTGGGGAAGGAATTGCTCCATTGGAATGGAAGGGGTTGACGGTCCACAGGCAAAATGGGCAAAAGATGAAAAAATAAAATAAAATAAAATAAAAGGAACCATGTCTTCAGTTCCTTGCTTTATGTATGGAATTCAAAGGGCTATCTCAAAATGCTGTGTTAGAGATCCTAAATTAGATACTCCAGAGTAAATGACTAAAGTGGTTGGGGGGAGGGCTGAAGCAGCTATAAAATGTGATCAAGTAACAGCCTGGATGGTCAACACTGCATTCTGTTATTGTGCTATGGCAAAGGTAATTATACACTTAACAGGAGTGGGTGGGCAAGAGCTACAGTATGATTACCTAGTAACAGCATAGTGCATTTGTAAAAAATAATTCTTGCGCACTGAATTCCATTAAGGTAGTATGTATTCATGGGGAGGAAAATATGTTAAATAGTTATGCAGGTGGGGGTTCAAACCCAGTTTAGAAAGTCTCTCATCCTGTATCTTTCATTCTTTGTCACACCTGTGACATAAGAATTGGAAAAAGCTTCCTGTTTTTCAAGAACCTCAGTAAACAGTGGGAAAGTGATAACAGTAAAGTAAGTATATTGCTCTGTAGATGAAACTGAGGCAGATCACCACTTTGCAGGATTGAGGCCTCCCCAGCAGCCTGGGCCTTATGACAGCAGAATGCCAGTGAAATCATGGTTAACTGTAGAGCCTCTGGATCAGTGCAAAGCATGGATACATTTATCTAAAAAGGTGGATATTCCTTGTCCCTGAAACTATGGGAACCCCAATGAGGAAGAGGGAAGAAAGGAGACAAGGTCCCCAGAACTCAAATAGGATTAAAACCATCGGATGAGAAACCACAAAGTGAAAATTGCTTTTCAGTTCATGAAATTTCTGAAAAGCATCCTTTAGGAATTGGAGTAAAATACCCTTCCTCAGGAGAACGACAGGAAATGGAGGTCCTGTGCCTGACTGACATTGTAGGAAAGGAGGCAGAGCTATCTCTCCCCCATGATACACAAGGGGAAGGAGATTCCACTTTATCTGACCTCCACATAGGTCAGCCAGGCATTACAAGAAGTCAGTAGGGAGATGAGAGTCTAAGATGTACCAGTGACTACATATACAGAGTAGTGGGGGAAGATTTCTCATATAGACCTCCAACAACTGTATTTCAAAATACAGAATGATTTTTTGTATGGGGATAGTTAAAGAAAGAAAGGTGCTTATTGCTTATATGCTAACATTAAAAACTAAAGCCGTTTAGACAGGTGGTTAAGAAAATGACGTGTAGTCATATGTTAGATGGGACATTTGGGCATGAATAAAACTAAAACAATGGCCCTATTCAGGTTTTCTTGGCCAGGTATCCCAAAGGAAATTGACAACTATTGTGCTGAGTATTATGATTGTCAAAGGACAGCTCTTAACCTGGATTTTATGAATTCTTTAATTCAGATACTCATAACTAAAGCTCCATTTGAAGGAATTACTATGATTATTGTAAGGCAAATAGTTATATATACAACATTAGGTGCTACTATATCCTTGTGGAAGTGGATTATGGTATGCAGCTTCCCAAAGCTATTCTCCTCAGAAAGGTCAGCACCAAAGCAATTACCAGGGAACTAATATTGCTATTTTCACATGTAGAAATGCCAAAAGAGATCCTAACTGATCAATATGCACCCTTTATGTCCAAAATCATAAGGCACTTTTGACAAATCATCAAAGTGAAACAGCTGAAAACCTCAGTTTATCACTTCTAAATGGATGGTTTGAAAGAGCAGTAGAAGAGAACTCCAAAATCTGAGTTGAGGACGGTTATTGAAAAGGATGGGAAGAACTTGGACTAGTCGTTAACCTGTTTAATGTTTCCGCCTGACAAATACCTTACACCTTTATGGGACAATAAGCCCCGCTGAATTGTTTTTATTTGTTTCACATTTGTTTACTGGGAAAAGTCTGACTGGGATAATATCCCATCTTCCGCAGTGACTAGTGAAGAAGAGTTCCACACTGACATAATATAGTTACAGATAAATAAAGTTAAACCTAATAGAGAAAAATATATTAACTAAGTAAAAAAAAAATCACAACTTTAGTTCATACAGGGTGACATTATGTATACAGGGTGCAAATATTTAGACAAAGATAACAAGATGAAAAAAATGTTAATAGTTAATGAATTCACAAATTGCAGTTCTTATTGATGACATTAGACCTACTAAGTACACTCTTTAGAACAGAGATGCCTAGCAAGCATAGCCTAAAACAATATGCTTGTCTTTTATCTAAGAAATACACTGACTATGTTCAGAGTGAAGGAAATTAGTAAGAAGTGTGTTATATGTCATATAGGCAAGAGGGCTATTGGATATAGTGGAAGAGGCATGGGAGGATGAGAAGACTCCCATTTAAAGTGTTTTAGGGTATTATACAGATTTATATGAAATGATAAATGTGGTGATGACTGTTTTTTGGGTTTGCATGAAGAGGGCCTAAGCTAATCAACAAGATGTTGATAACAGATTGCTTTTAGAAAAGGGAGTTTCTAGTGGGAGACCAGGCCTTAGCTTTAGTCCTCAAAATGTAAGGTAAGTTCTTGGCCAAGTACATGAGACTCTTCATAGTGATTGGATAAATGAGGTAAATGACATGCTGGATCAAACAGGGAGAAGTTGTGTGGAGCAAATTGACCATACCGATGTTTTAAAGCCTTGGAGGGGAAAGAAGGCAAGTTCAGCAAGCAGTGATCTGAAGCCAGGCATTGTGAGCTAGAAAAGAGGATGATATCCATCCCAGGTGGTGGTGGTGATGGACAAAGCTCTTGCAAGACTTAGGAAATCAGGAGATTCAAGAGTTTCTTCTGAGAAACAAAGACGTTTTTTAAAGTTGTCTTGGAGAACAGCTCTTATTAAATAGCAGCACAGCAGGTAGCATTGCCGTCTTATAGCAAGTGGTTCTGTGATTTGATTCTTGGCTGGGTTGTCTTCTGTTTGGAGTCTGTATGTTCCACTTGTGTTTGTATGTTTTATTTTCTGGATGATTTGGTTCCCTTCCACACCCCAAAAACATGCAGCAATTGGATTAGACAATCCAAACTAGCCATAGATATGGTGTGTATGTGGTGTGTGTGTGTGTGTGTGTGTGTGTGTGTGTGTGTGTGTGTGTGTGTGAGGGGGGGTTGTTTGTATGCAGTAGAGAAGTACAACCGTGGCAGGGTTAGCTACCTGGTGTAGTGAACATTAGGTCTAGGTGATGGTCACTGCTGATGTGACACCCCCCTCCCCACTTACAAAATGAGAAAAGGGAGATGATGCTCCTGACACTATAAATAATTCTGGGGGGAGGGTAACTTAAGGTCCTATAGAGTATCTGAAGCCCAAAATCATGAAGTCTTAGATGACAAAAAAAATATAAGTGATTGGAAAAGTCTTGTTACAGTAATTCCAGTCCCAGATGGTACAATCCACTTTTGTAATGACTTCAGAAAACTTCACAGCAGATCCAAGTTTGATAGCTACTGTATGTCGAGGGTTGATGAGCTTTAGAGTGGTTAGGGATTGCTAAGTTAATAACTACCCTGGATTTGATAAAGGATTACTGCCAGATTAATTTAAAAGAGGAGTCTAAGGAGTACCTGTCTTTTCCATGGCAGAAAAATCATTCGCTATACCATCCTCCGCTTTCATCTCCATGGTGCATTGGCCATATTCCAGAGGTTAACAGATCATGTGGTTATTTTCCAGCTTTCCTCTCTTACAGCCTATGTGGATGACAGTATCATCCATTTGGAAGACTGAGATTCTCACCTCCCAAATAAGCTATTCATTTTAGATTTAATATTTTTACATTTATTCTGTTCTATGTATGCCTACCGCTATGGTAAGTATACTCATAGATCTGCGTATTATTTTATGTGATGTATGTCATCATGTGCATTATAAACCCAATACACAACATATGTGTGCATTACTGAAAGGTTTAGTATTTTTTGATTATTATATAGGGTTCTCCAATTTGATGACAGTTGTATATTGTATAAATTACAAAAAGTCAGAGTAAGGGAAATTAAATAAAATAATAAAACAATAAACATGTAGCTTTATCTGTATTTACTATACATTTGTTTCATTATAATGTTATGACAATTTCTTGACAAAAATGAACCAATAACATGAGGGCAGTACTTCATTCAGCAGCATCCGCACCTTTTAAGAAAATAATAAAACAACCAATGATTATATAATATGATTATATAATATAATAAGTATGTTTGTAAGGAATACGGCCATATTTCAAAAATATTGATACTCTTGCCTTTTTTTTCTGAAGAGACACATTTATATTAATAACTTGGGTTTTACTGCCAGTCAGATTGATTAATTAAAAATGTGTCAGTTGTCTGAATGGGTAAGTGTAGATCACGTGAAACTATTATACTGGTAACTGCTTGCAATGAGCCAAGAAACTGCAATCCTCCCACTAGTATATGTGTGTGTGTGTGTGTGTGTGTGTGTGTGTGTGTGTGTGTGTGTTCACTTCTCCACATACTGACATGGAGATGCAGGGGAATACCCTCCTTACAAAAATAACTAAATAAATATCACTGTTTTTGGATCAATTAAAGTGTTTTTTATCATGCCAGTTTCACTCTTGGGCAGTCAGAGTAAAATAATTCTTAGAGTCATATGAACGTGGTTAATTTATCTGTTGGCATTATAAGATGCGATGGAGCTAACTGAGTATTAGCAAGGTGTGCCTGCAGAATGCTGTCATTTTCTTGCAAATCTGTTGAGAAAGGCATACTTAGAATTGCTGTAATAACATTGTACTTTTGGACCCATGCTTCACATCCATAGGCATTTTAGTTCCTAGCCTCTGCCTACAGTAACTGGTCAGTGCAGGATGGCCTCTGCCCGCTGTAATTGGCCAGTGCAGGATGATCAATTTATGCATCAGACAGAATCTCTGATTCAGACACACGGTACAGTAGCACAAAAAAAAAAAGCTCTTCAGTGACTCATTGCCCTATCTCTTAAACAGACACTGCACTGTCAGACTTAGCCTCTCTATTGTTTTCCCTAACACTCCATACATCATGGTAGCATAGCTACTCAGGCATCAATATGCAAATACACACACACACACACACACACACACACACACACACACACACACACACACACACACACACACACGCACGCACACACGCACACACGCACGCACGCACACACACACACACACACACACACACACACACACACACACACACACACACACACACACACACACAAAAATACACACACCTATACTTACCTTTTTCACAAACACCCTCATAGGACTGAATGGATGAATGCTATCAAGAGAGCATTCACTTTCTCCTCCTAGGGAAAAAAATAATTCTTTTAAGTTATTTGGGAGCTACTATCATGTTCAGGGGAAGACACATGGCTAATTAGCATTAGCCACCCTCCTGGTCTTCCGCATTAACATGTGGCTCCAGAGTGAGACCACTAATAGTGCTACAGTCTTTGTTGGGGAAAACATAGTGGTAGACTGGTCTTGGAATCACAAAGGCTTACTGTGATATTGAAACTTTCCAAAGTAAGGCCGCCAAACAACAGTAAGCCATTCTGAAGCTCAAGGTGTGCTTAATTGCTATCACTGTGATCAGGGCAGTACTGCAGAAAAAGAAATAATAACATCAACGATAAATACATGCACTAAAGTACAGTTTAGACCTCATTTGTAAACAAATGGTATGGGTATACATACTTTATGCAATGGGAAAACGTTTTTGGATTACAGATTATTTTGTAAATATCTGAAAATATTTTGTTTTCATTCAGTTAATGTCTAGAAATTAAGATTCTCACATTATACTTGAGTAAATTGAGTGATTAGCCTTTTAAAATCAGACACTGCTGAGAAAATTGTCATCATACTCTCAAACAGCTGCTACTAAATGATTAACTGTAGACAGCCAAGAGCAAACTTAAAACATTTATGTTGCTGTCCAGGGAAACATTTTTCCTCCATTTCTGGTATAATTTTTTGGAATGAATTGTTTGAAAATCCAGTCTTCAGAGAAACAAATATTCCTCTAAAATAACATGTAATTTGATGAATTAAGTGGCATCCATATGCTTTGTGCTATTTAAAGATGGTGTCTTAGAAAATTTTTCTTAAAGTTTTGCAAAATGTTAATTTCATCTCAGACCCTATAGTGAATTATAATCTTGTTTAACAGTATGTTAATAAAGCAAGGTAACGGCACTCCTGACAGAAGTAAATGCTGCCATAAACTTACATTTTTATAATTACTGTCAGTAATAATTGAATCATTATTTGCAGCTGGTACTAAGCATGTGAGCGGCATTTCAAGTTGCAGTTTGCATGGCAGCCCAGGTTATTTTCATTCTAGCTATTTACTTTTGACTTCTATAATTCTGAGAACTTGACAGTGTACTGAAATTACAGCCTGCTTTAGTATATTATGGTTGAATAACAAGATATGGTCATCCTCTAATACAACCAGATTGTCACTAGTTTACAAATATTGCTTTATGATGCTCACTTTACTGACTGTGCAGATAGCATCTTAATGTTTAACACTTGCAAAGTTTATGTTCTGGAATAAAATAAGTTATTATGAAAATGAAATTGTCAGTGCAAACCACACAAACTAGAAAAGCCAAGTGAATTGAAAACTTGTACACTTTATTAAAACAAAAGACAAGTAAAGATTATCTAGTGCCTCGGCTGTACATGCCTTTATAGAGTATGAAAGTGAGTTATCATTTATTGTTTGTACTTGATGAGTACAGCTATTCCTTTAATGTCTATTTTTTTCTCTTTGTTAGTTGAGGTTTCCAGCATTCTATTACATGTGGCTCAAACAGTGTGCAGAAAAGAAACAAAATGCTGTAAGAGCTGCACAGTATTAGACATTGTGTAGTGATCAAGAATAGTCTTAAAACCAGGGACATCAATTAATGTAATACATTTCTAGTATGATATGTGTATAAATGGAACATACTATTTTTCCCTCCTTTTAGAAGTAATTTTTTACAAAAAATTATTTTACTACAGCCACCCGGCGGTGTAAACCTTGGCTCGAGATGATTGTTTCTGTTGAAGTGACACCTTGACCTTATGTGTAAAATGAAAAAATGGGGTTGAGGATGGATGGATGGAATTTTACTACACCAAGGACCTATACTGAGACAAATTACTTCCATTAAAATAAACTCATTGCTGCTTTTAAATTTTTCTCTGTACATGTATCCCCTTCTTATGTATTTGTGGTGCATATTTTAGATGTTGATTATGTAACAGTTTTTCTCTTTTATGCATAATCATACACAGTATGCGATTCTCTAATTTTTGCTTATACATGCAAGATGGTTCTAATTATTGTACAGTATATGAAATTTTTCTCCTGGGGCCTCTGTTGAAAAGAAGTTTATGCTAAACCCAGTCAGACTATCTTGGTAAACAAAAGCAAAATAAATAAATAAATAAACTTCATGACCTGGACTAATTGATAAAGAAATGAAAGTTCATTGAAACAAATATGTGTATTAATACAAGCAAACCAGCAAAAGCTAAACCATGTAACCTATGTGGGAACAATTTGGGAACAAATGTGGACAGTGACCTAACCTTTGACCAATGTATGTCTTTTGTTTTAAGAAAGACCTTATATATTGCACAGTGTATAAACAAAAGATTGTGTGTAGCTCTAGGGATGTCATTATTGCCCATTACTAAGCCATCATTAGGCTAATCATTGAATATAGTGTCCCCCTTTGGCATGTGTCTGTTTAGAAACATGCAACAACTGTAACACTCACAGATGTACCTTACTAAAAGGATACAAGACCTAAGCAACGTTTCATACATTGACTGATTCAGAGCCCTGTTACTATACTTGGTATACAACAGACTGCTAAGCAGTGACCTGTATCAGTCATAAAAAAGCATCCTCTGGCCCATAACTGATGGACTTACTGTACATCAGCAAGTCAAAAGGCATCAGAAATACTCATCCCAGGAATCTAAACCTCTTCAGCACCATCAACAGAATGGTTTGAAGGTATAGATATATTTCAAAGAAGATACCACTGCTGGGGAACACAGTTGCATCCACATAAAACAAAGTTCATCCCTGTCCATTTTCAAACATAACTTAGATCTATGGATGGGAAACAGAAAATTTACTCCTGTACTTCTAATGGACTGAAGAAGCTCCCCTAAATGCTTTATTCTATGCATGGGTTCCCGCAAATTATCTATGGTATGATCCTAGTTATTCTAATTAGAAGTAATATATAATTATTGACCATGGGATGAGTAAGGCCAGTTTATGAACACATGGGAAAGGTTATTTCATACATAAAAAGGGAAAATTGCTAGGCTTAAAAGGGCTTGAAGGGCAGGAAGATAGTACTTACCTATGAACCTATAAAGGAATAAATATATATTCGCTACTGGATACTTTCTTTGACTATTCCATCATTTGTGATAGTAGATTTGTTATGGTCCTTAGCAAGATCAGCTATTGACAACCAGTAAACAAATGGGTCCAATAGACGTATTAGTTATTGGGAAACAGTAACCGAATGGATGCAGAATAGCACCTGAAGCCATAGATCAGTGATGGAAAAATGACATGATACTACACCTTTTCTTTAAATATGTACCTGGGTATATATAGTTTTAATAAGACAAAAATATATGAATGAGTAAACCGTGAGAGAAGTAATGAAAACTGAGATATGGGTAATCCAGTCTTTACATAACTAAGCAGTCAGAGATGTTGTTCCTCAACATTTTTGAATATTTTAAAGTCGGTAGACAAATATTTGCTAGTGAGATATTATGAAGGATGTCAGACAACTGGTTAAGGATGCAGACACTAGGAAAGACATAGGTGGGCTTTTGCATGATGCAAAATGGTTTCGTTGGTGCAAATCTTATTGGTGGAATCATTTACTAAACACTTTCTATTAATGAGAAATTAAAATACATTTCTGTTATTTGGATTCAATTACTGTACAAAAGAAATTATGATGAATTGCTGTAAGTAAACATCTCACATAATCCATAACAGACCCTACAGAAAACCTACTATACAAGGTAACCTGATAGAAATGTCTAGGATCAATAGTAGACCAATAAGCAGCATTCACACTACATGTTCAGTTAGAACAAAGAAAGTAGTAATAATCAACTCAAATCAATGTCTCTTACACAATGTGTGAACCTCATCAAACTAAACAGAACCCACCCAAATCCTATTTAAAGCTGATCACAAATATAAATATATAAATAATAATAATAATCTAAGGTGCAGGGTTGCAGTTAGGGGAAGGGGAGAGGGAGTGCTATGGTATCCACACATAAGTAAGCATAAGTAGGACCACCTTACCCATGTCTGCCAACTCTAACCTTATTACTACCCCTGTCCCTAATTTCTACCCTGCACCTTACATTCAGAAAACCCTTTTCCCAAACAGTACCACTGCACAAGACAAGCAAATAAACTAAACACAAACAAATAAACACATGCACATAACTAAAACTATCCCCTTACCTAGCCTTTACTCTAACCTGAACCTACAAACACCATACATTCCCACCCCTAGTATTTAACCAAATTACCTATTTTGGAAAGCATGAATTTAGCAACACAGACACTGGCTGAAAAGAACAATCAGTAAAAGAAGTACATAGTCCACATTAACAAGCAATTGCGCATTCAGCCAACTGAAATGCTATATATATATATATATATATATATATATATATATATATATATATATATATATATATATACATATATGTGTGTTTGTGTGATATTATTCAGAAACATTGGTTAGATACCGATTTTCATTTCTTACAATTAACTTTTAATTCCAATTTAACCTTTCAGCTCATCTATATTTCATGCAAAGAAAAATCTCCATACTACTGTATCAGTCTTATTACTGCTACATTTTTTTTCTTTTTTTTTTGTGATTGAAATATATTTGCTAGAGTACTACTTGCAGATTCTCTAAACAGTGGGCAGGATTCACGAAGGCTTGCATGGAGTCTAAGAGTAGTGAAGACTCCATGCAGCTCTCGCGATCCAGGAACAGCCCGAAATTCCATGTGAGAGACCAGCTAAAACGTCTTTTACACGGAGTGGGCGTGGATATGCTAATCACCTCACTTGCAGCCGAAAGGCATGCAAATGAGATAGATTAGCGATCCAGGAAGCCCAAAGCAGCCCGTGTAAGAGCCGTTTTAGCTGCAGAAATGTACTCAGTTGACAACTGAGTACGTTTCTGCAAAAAACACAATGGAGCCATGTCAGCTCCAAATAAAGGGTGTATATGTGTCAGGCAACATGCCAATGGCCAAATATGTGGCCATTGGCAAGGTACCCCGATGCAAATATGAGAAATGAATATTTTTTTTTTCGGCGATCGCCGATGTTTAAACGCAGCGCAGCCCCGCGCAAACGGGCTGCGCTATATAAAACATAAAAATGAAGGTTATAAACCCACAAATGTGGGTTTTATGCAATACATGGATTTACAATGCAGGGACCAGCAGACCAAAAACAACATGGCCACTGTTTAGTGGTTGCTAAGAGGGGAAGTTGAGTCTAAGACATGTAACTAAGCATTAGTAGGCAATCTGATGTAAATGAGTGTTAGGATACTGAATTCCACTGTCACATAGCAAATGAGCACATTCTGAGTAGTGTAGGAATTACATAAGGGGAGGAACAGAGTAGGAGATAGGTGACATCACAGGGGGGAATGGCAGAAAGAAATGCAGTTCATTGGAGGTCAGTGTTACATCACAGATGTCAGACACATATCATGGAAAGAGGATTGCCACAAGATAAGCATGGGAAAGTCAAGAAATGGAAGGTGTACACTGTTGCTTACACCAAAGTTTCTTGCTGGGTGTGCATGTGCACGTGTGCGCACCATGAGGCGCGAGTAGTGCAGTGTGCGTGCGTGTAAGGCAGACTGAGCATGTGGGAGCCTGTTGGCAGACTTGTAAGACTGTTTGCGCTAGTGTGCGCGCGTTTTAACCCGAATAAGACGATTCTAAACCATGTAAGCATGTGTGCATGCGTGTAAGCCACTGTGAGCGTGTTTCTGCTGGTATGCGCGTTGCTCCCCCCTGAGGAAACAGAAACAAACAGGAAGCAACAGAATTAGTAGGAAGCTAGCAGGGAATACTGCTGGAGCTAGCAGGTGAAAACAATTAGAAGCAGGCAATTACACAGGCAGAATAGTAGCCCAGCCAAGCACTTAAAACTCTGCAAACAGCAGTGCAGGATGTTTCTCTTAAGAGACACTGCAAGACAGCAGTAAGCTATTAGAAGTGAAAACTGAAAAAGCTGAACTCAGAGCAGAAATGCTAGGGGCTGCCATAGTTTCATAGTTTCATAGTAGTGTACTAGGCTATCTGCCCGGGGGCATTTATAAGCCTAGCCAACAGTGATGTGGCTTTACGCCACCCCATACTATATAGTTGCGCCTCTCTAGTAGTGACACATGTGGGACCCCATTATTTAGTAAACTATACCTCTGTCTAGTAGTGACACTGAGGTGACTCCCGGGGTAAACTTGCGATCTCCCATCCATGCATCGAGATTTTTCTTGAACAGTGCCAATGAAGGGCTCTGTCTCACATGAACTGGGATTTTGTTCCAGAGTATGGGTAACCTCTGTGTTATGAATCTATCCCTCCAGCATGTCCTATTCATATTTGTGCAGAGGTTGAAATCTTTAGCTCGTGTGGTTCTAGTGGATTTGGATTTTTTGAGATGGAGCATGTCCATCAATTCCTGGTTGGACATGGCCCTGTATGTTAGGCACAAATCACCTCTGAGCAGGCGGTATGCTACTGAATAGAGCTGGAGTTTCTTTAATCTAGCTGGATAAGGCACATGTTTGAGACCTATGATCCTCTTGGTGAGGTACTTCTGAGGTCTCTCCAGTTGCTGCATGTGCCGGGTGAGATACATCCCAAATGGAGCATTATATTCAATCATGGGCCTGACAAGGGAGGAATACAGCGGTACAATGACCTCCTTTGATCTGGATGAGATTCCCTTCATGATGAGATGGGCAAGGTAGAATGTCTTTCTGACCACTTTGGCAACATGGTTGTCAAAGGAGAGGTCACTATCGACTTGAGTCCCCAGGTCTCTGATTACTTCTTCCGTATTCAGTGGGTTATTGTCTATGTGATAATTTGTGGGTACTTTGTTTTCCCAAAGGGATGACTATACATTTTTGGCGTTAAGTTTGAGGCCATGATTCCGCACCAGTTGTCCGTTTCAGTGAGACCTTTCTGTAGGATGTGTGTGTCAGCAGGTGAATCAACTATGGCACCCAGTTTGCAGTCATCTGCAAACTTTGTCAGCCATATTCCTTCCATATTTGCTTTCACATCTGAGAAGTAAATGCCGAATAGGAGTGGACCCAAGACTGAGCCCTGTGGGACACCACTTGTGACTGGTTTTGAGTCTGACATGGCTCCAGCAATTTTAACCTTATGGGTTCTGTTTTTAGCCAGTTTGCTACCCATCTTGTGACATATGGATTTACATTTAGGCTGCTGAGCTTGTCAATGATGCCAGAGTGTGGTATCGTGTCAAAGGCCTTAGCCAAGTCCAAGTAGGCAGTGTGGACAGCCTTGCCCTCATCGATGGCACTAGTGACTGTCTCGAAGAAGTCAACCAGGTTTAAGAGGCAGGATCTGCCTTTTACAAAACCGAACTGTGTGGGATCAAGGGTCTGCAGATCCCCAATGTCGCCATTTATGAGTTCCATGATGATTCTTTCCATAGCCTTGCAGACCAGGCTGGTCAAACTTATGGGGCGGTAGTTACCAGGGTCAGTAGAATTTCCCCCTTTGTGGAGTGGGACCACTGTTGCTGTGTGCCAGTGTTCAGGTACATATCCTGTAGTGAGGCTAAGATTGAATAGAGTTCTTAGGGGCGGGTTTAGTTCATCTTGAAGTTCACGTAACACGCAACCGGGGATACCATCGGGTCCCATAGATGCTGTGTTTTTTGCCTTGTTGAGTGCTGATTTCACCTGTGTGTCTGTGATGACTGGTAGGTTACATTCAGCAGGGATAATTACTTCATCTTTAGGGGGTGAGGGAGGGGAGAAATTTGCACTGAACCTATCTGCCAGAATGTTGGCAATGTCGGTAGGGTCAGTGAATTTTTTGTCATTGTGTACTAGCTCAGAGCATATCTGAGAATTCCCTCCCAAGGTTCTGACATAATTGAAGAAGGCCTTGTGATTGTCTTTGGTATCCTTGGCAATCTGTTGCTCAAAGTTTGCTTTAGATGTTTTATGAGAGAATGTAGTTTTTTACTTGTGCTGATCAGGGAAGCCTTTCCCTTGTGGGATTTGGCTTTGTCCTGCAGTAGCTTCCTTCTTTTGTTGTACAGTTTGTTTATAGCCGGGGTCCACCAAACCGGGCGTTTTCCCTTGGTGGAGAGGGTCTTGGTTTTAGTTGGGATTGCTTGATCCATGCATTCTTGGAGATGTCCGTAGAAGGCTTTTGTGAAGGATTCAGCATTTTGGGATGTGGTTTCCATTAACCCAGTAGGCTTAAAGGATATCATTTCTGACCATAGCTGTCATAAGGAGACATAGTCTACTTGCTGAGGGTGGTGACAATGCAAATGGTGCCAGACAACCCACAGTGAGGAGACGGAGAAGAGTGTACAGGCCCAGGGTCACCTACCATGGGTTACATTAGCTGGAGATAGTGGAGCGCTATAGAGTGGACAGAGACCTCCTGCAGCAAATTGTTGAGCTGTGTAGGCCACGCCTCACACACAGAACCAACAGAGGGGAACCCATCCCAGTGGAAACCAAGGTATGTGTTGGCCTAAGAATACTAGCAACAGGTACCTTCCAGAGACCAACTGGTGATATAATGGGGATATCACAGGCATCAGCCTCCAGGGTACTGCACCAGTTCCTGGATGCCATGTCAGCACATGTCGGTGATCATGTATATTTCCCCAATGCCCGTGAGGTATTGGCCAGCAATATGCGTCTCTTCCAGCAAATAGCGGAATACCCTGAGGTAGTGGGTGCAATAGACTGCACGCAATTACGCATCAAAGCACCAGCCGGTGAGCGGGGTAGGGCCTACATTACCCGCAAGGGCTTCCCCTCCATCAACTGCCAGGTCATGTGTGATGCCCAGGGCATAATAATGAATGTGTGTGCTGGCTGCCCTGGGAGCTACCATGATTCCCATATCTGGCATTTGACGCAGCTGTACCCGACATTTGCCAATGGGGACATCCCACATGGACATCTAGTGGGGGATGCAGGTTATGCACTGGAGCCATGGCTGATGACACCCATCAGAAACACACACACACCTGAACAGGAACGCCATAATGAGGCACACGCACAAACACGTAAGGTAATAGAGCGTGTGTTTGGGCTGCTCAAGTCACAGTTCCGGTGTCTGGACACATCTGGTGGAGCCTTGCAGTACTCACCAACTACATGTACCCAAATTGTCATGGTATGTGCTATGCTACATAATATGATCTTGTGAAAACAGCTGCAGCAGGACCAGCATAGGGCCGGGCCAAACAGCCCCCCATCATTGCCAAGGCCATCACAGGCAGAGCGTGACTCGGAGGAGGAACAACCTCAGCCTGCCCCAGGAGACAGAAGGAGGCGTGCCCAGTATGCCCTGGCCTTGGCAAAGAGGCAACGCATAGCACATACACTGGCTCAGTAGGAACCCTGGGAATGATACCCCTCTCTGACTCACTCATATAATAACAGGGATGCCTAAAATGACATAACCTGCTGTCAAACATGTACAGGGAGTGTAGTATGTGCATCCGACAGTGGCAGCCCTGCAGCACCACCTGAGGCATGAATGCCATGTCTTAAGCAATGTAACACCATGTAGTATATGCAAACTTGATCACCCTGACTAACATCCTACCCCCACCAAGCATGATGCCACAATATAACGATGAGAGGATCAATTGCAATAATTGGCTGAAGTATTGCAGTTAGTCAAAGGGGATCCAATGTGTGCCAGCCTGGGATGACATGCTGAGCATGACATGATGCTCCACCTGCTAGGGGTGGTGTGCACCTATCAGTCCAGGCCTTATGGATACTGGCAAAGGCTGTTGTTACCCACAGCGTGCCTTGAATAGGTAAAGCTGAAAACACAAACCCACCTCCATAGGTATCACAAGGGATAAGAACCTAGATGTAATGCTACCCAGTGCCAGAAGTCTAAACAGCAAGATGCATGCAGTCTAAACTCCCCCAGTATGGAGAATGTTGATATCTGTCCTGTAACAAAAAACTGGGTCAAGGCTCACAACAGCACCCTAACACTACCAGGTTACACCTCATACTGTGCTGTACAGCCTCAAAACATGGAACAAGCTACAAAAGGAGGGTGACTAGTAATAATTGTCAAGGATAACCACACCCCCATGTTGGTACCACAACAAGAAGCAGCATGGACTAGCCATGGTCAAGTAACTGTGGCTAAAACTGCCTCCCAGTTTATAGCCTGCTACAGACTACCGTCCTAACACCAGGAACTGCACTTGGCCTATGTTGGAATACATGAATATATCAAGCCCTCCAAACCACATTATATTGGGTGACTGAAAATACCCAAACATAGATTGGGAGCATTATTCTAGCTCCAACACTGTAGGACAAAAGTGCCTAGAATCCATAAACCAAAATGCCCAGGAACAACGTACCACTCCCACAAGAGGGGTAAGCATTCTGGATGTGATAATCAGCAACATGGGTACTGGATGGCAAGATGAGAAGTGTATCCCTCACTGGTAAGACCAGACCATAGAGTAATCACACCGGATATACACATCCTGACCACAGTCCCTAGCCAGAAAACCACAGTGAAAAACATGTGTAAAGCAAAAGTTGCACTCCTCCAAACTGATGTGGAATCCATTAAAGGCCCTGTGCAGGTGCAAAATATGGGCCACACCTCAGAACCTGATATACAGGCATTCCATGAACACTACCAGGAATGCATGGATTATGCAATCCCAAATAAAACCAAGACACAATGCCATACATGCAGGCATCTGGCATGGTGGACTACCGCCATTACCAAACCATGGAAGAGCATGAGGAAGCTACTACATGATAGAGCAAACATAAAAAGGGAAGTAATCACTGATCAGTAGTATGGCAATAAAATATGTCCATTCATACAATCCACTAAGGCCAGCTACAACAAGTTGAATCTGTGAATCTTGAGGCAATGTTACACCTGCCCCATGTACACAGACTACCCTCACCACCAACCAAGAAATACAAATATATGTGAGAGATGCAACCATTTATCCAAACCGGAGGCTGAGCCCTCTCAACTCAGTACTGTCAAAACTAGACAGGAGGAGAAGGTAACCACACACACCACAAACCCAGTCTCACATAGACCTATCACAACTGCAAACCAAAGACATAAACACAGAAAAACATTCCTGGAGGCCCTAATTACAAACACACCACATCAACAGAGGCCTCCAAAGCAGACACCAAAGCAACCACTACCTCCAAACATAGCACATGCAACACATAGTACACAAAACTGGTGTGCCAAACAGTCACAGGCCAGAAGGAGAAACAACATGCCTGATACAGTTGTAATAGGTGACTCTATAGTCAGACATACTGCTGTCCCGCTCACCAGACTGAACAAGGGAAAGGGTACAGTAAGCTGCCTGTAGGCTGCTACAATACGCCACATAACACAAGTATGCAGGTCACCCCAAAGCAAATAGAAATATGATGCAGTCATTGTCCATGCTGGTGTGAATGACCTGAGATGTACCTCCCCAGACTACATGAAAAGAGACATAGATGAGCTCTCCGATTATGTAGTCCAGGCCGGTATGACACTGACCGTGTGCAGCATCCTACCCTCACCAAGAATGATGCCACAGTACAAACACAGAATGATCAGCTTTAACAAGTGGCACAATTACTGGTGTCATTCCAAGGGGATCCAATATCTGTCTGCTTGGGATGTCATGTTTGACAAGCCACACTGCTTTGCCAGGGATGGCTTGCACCTGTTACCCCTGGGCATCTGGATATTGGATAAGGCTCTTGCCACCTCCATAGAGCCTTTCGTAGGCAAGGCTGAAAAGACTAACCCACCTCCCTAGAAAACATAAGTGGAAAGACCACCCATGTGCAACTAACTGTAGGCAAAACTGCTGTACAGTCTGTAGCATGCTACAGACCACACTCTCACACACAGGAACTCCACTCAGCCGTCCTGAAGACACTGGACAGTATGAATGTCTCACCAAATACCAAACAAGGTACTCACAAATTACCACATAGGTGGTAATCCATTATGTATGGAAGGAGTAATCAGGGACCTAGGGACACAAGTGGACAGTAACCTGTCATGTGACACTCACATTGCCAACGTGGCTAGGAAGACTGTCTATATTGGACACCGTATCATGAAAGGATTCACATCTACGTCAACAGAGGTCATTGTGCCCCTATACTGTTCTCTTATCAGACCCATAATCTAGTACAATGCCTCATTTGGGATGTACCTTACCCGACACCTGCAGCAGTTAGAAAGACCTCAAAGGTACCTCACCAAGAGGATAAAAGGTCTCAAATATTTGTCATATGCTGCCTGGCTGTAGACACCCCAGCTGTATGCAGTCACATACTGCCTATGCAGAGGCGTTGCATGCCTGTTGTACAAGGCCATGTCCAACACAGGAGTAATGGACATGCTCCATCCCAGAAAACCCAATTCCATTGGAGCTGTGAGAGTGAGAGATGTCAACCTCAACACATAATGAAATAGGATGTGCTGGAGGGACAGATACATAACCCAGAGGCTCCCTACACCCTGGAATGGAATCACACTCCATGTTAGGCAGAGCCCCTCACTGACTCTCTTCAACAGGAATCTTGCCAAGTGGATGGATGATCATAGATGTACACTGGGGGTCTTCACTGTGTCACATCCAGACAGAGGCACAGTAAAGTAAATCATAAATGGCCATAATATTCACATAGCAAGGGGTGGCGAAAGCCACACACACTCTGGCTAGGCTAAGAAATGCCCTAGGGCGGATAGCCTAGTATGAACCTATGAATCTATGAAGATACAAATTGTACAGGACACTAAGGATAATCACAAGGCTTTCTTAACTGATGGCAGGAACCTTGTTGGGAATTCACAGATATGCTCTGAATCACTCAAATATTACAAACAACATACCAAACACACACACATATTGCCAACATCCAACCTGACAGGTGCAGTGCAACCCCCCCCCCAAAAAAAAATGCAAAATATCTATCCCAACAGAGTGCTGGCCCCCTGACATTGCAGATGCTGAGGTAACAGCCAGCATCTACAAAGCAAAACACACAGCAGCAATGGTATGAGATGGTGTCCTGGGCTGAGTCCAACATGGACTCCAAGAAGAATGGAATGCCAAATAACACTACTGCTCAATGTCAGCCTTACCATAGGATATGTACACAAAGAGCAGTGTACAACAACAGTGGTCCTTCTCCACAAAGGTGTTGCCTAAATGGATACTGCAAACTACCACCCCAGAATTCTGACAAGCTTGGTCTGCAAAGCTATGGAAAGGATCAATATGTACCTCGGACATAAAGATATTGGGGACCTACTGACACTGGACCCTACCCAGTGTGGCTTTCATAAGTGCAGATCCTGCCCCTTAAACATGTTTGACTCATTTGAAACAGTCATTAAGGTCATTTATGAGGGGAATGTGGTCCACACAGCCTAGCTGGACCTTGCAAAAGGCTTCCATACAATACTCCACGTGTTCATTATAGATAAGCTCACCAGCTTAAATATAAACCCCTATGTCAGTAGAGGGGTTGCAAACCAGACCAAGGACAGAACTGACATGGTCAGAAATGCTGCAGCCATGTCAGACTACAAACCAGATACAACTGGCATCCCACAAGGCTCGGTCCTGGGACCTCCCTTGTTTGGTATATATGTCCCATAGGTACAGGCCAACATGGAAGGACTGTGTCTCAACAAGTTTGCAGAGGACTACAAACTGGACACCATATCTGACCCGCCAGCTGACACAAGCATCCCACAAAAGGGCCACATAGAAACAGACAACTGGTGCCATAGCCATGTCAGCAAGCTAATTGCAGAAAAGTGTATAGTCATCCCCTGTGGATATACAGTAAGTGCCCACCAATTACCACATAGGTGTTAACCCATTAAGTACTTAAGATGTAATAAGAGACCTGGGGACACAAGTTGATAGATATCTTGCATTGGACAAGCATGTGGTTGTAGTGGTTACAGAAACATACCATATACCTACCTAATCATGAAGGTAGTGAGATCTAGATCAGGGGAGGTCATTGTGGCTCTGCAGTCATCCTTCATCAGCGTCAGAATTGGCTACAATGGCCCCTGTGGGATGTACCTCAGCAGACACCTCCATCAACTGGAAAGACCCCAAAAGTACCTCACCAGGAGTATCAAAGAGCTTGAACAGATGCCATGTGTTGCCTGATTAAACAAACTGCAGCTCCACACACTGCCATACTGCCTTCCCCGAGGCAAGCTGTGCCTGATGTATAAAGCCATGTCCAAGCTGGAATCAATGAACATGCTGCACCTTGTACAATCTGAATGGCAGTGAGCTATGCACATGAGAGACCTGAACCCCAGCACTGACATACGTAGGACAAGCTATACTGAATGATCCATAACACAGAAGCCACCCCCACTCTTGAGTAAACTCCCAGTACAGGTTAGCCAGAGAGTCACCCATTGACTCTCCTCAAGAGGAATCCTGATGAGTGGATGGGAGATGGTAGGTTTACCCTGGGTATCACTGTTATGTCACAGGTAGACGGAGGTACAGTATACTAACCATGACATATGTCATGGCAAACTCCAGTTACAATGTGTGTCGAAGGACAAACACACTCTCTGACTAGCATTAGAAATGGCCTAGGGCACATCGCTAGTGTTTGCCAATGTCCACCTATGTTGTGGAATACACTACCAATGTTGGACAAGCCTGGTTTAAGTAGTCCATATCTGAACATAATGCAACATGGTCATATGTGCACAACTGGCCCCTAAACAGTCTGTTGTGCTCACTATGAAAATATAAAGCAGTGATAGGACTAAAGCCCAGGATACTGTCCACCACAGTGAAAGTACTGAACCAGTACACTATAAGGTACTACAGTGTTAGGTCAATATGAAAGGATGTTGACAACTGTATGCAAAGTATCCCATGCAAACCCTGCAGGCACAGTATAATCCCTGTTGTGTTCAGACACAAAGCAGTTGGCCAGTAAGTACACAACATGACACCCAACACACAACCATAAACGTGAGATATTGTTGAAGTTCACACTCATCCACATATGTGGTGGACTGCAGAGTTCAACATATGAAAAGCTCACACTGGGCATGCTCGCACACTTTGATAAATGAGACATATGTCAGACCATGGAAAGCCTGAACTGGGCATGCTCACACACGTAGGCCATATCTCAGTTTAGCAGTTGGCCACACATATCTGGTATTTGTACGTGTCATTCCAGGAACCAACCACATTACAGCAATCTGCCCCGTGCACACAGTTAAATGACTACACAGAAATAAGTGATATAGTGGATCCCCCTCATATTCAAACATCTTCCACAGATACACAAGTTGTTCATAGAAACAGGGAATGCTATGGCAATAAAGACCTGCAAACAGCCTATCAGCAACAAATATTGTGCATCTGACAATTAAACATATGGGTGTAGAAGTCAATACTAGGCTGTTTGCCCTAGGGAATGAAAGCTTAGCCAGAGTGTGCTTGGCGTCTGCATCCCCAGTACAGTAGGCTACTGTGCCACTGTAAAGTAGGTCACATAAGGCACCGTTTGAGGCTAGTGTGCTGTGCCTCCATCAAGCAGGGACACAGTGGAGATCCCAGGGGTTGAATTTGCTATGCCACATCCATGTTGTTGGTGTGTGCTGGAAGAGGGTTGGTGAGGACCTCTAACAGTAAGTGGGCATCAATAACAGACTGAGGGAAGCCTTATCTGCAGTGTCTGGACAATTTCACTGTCAACACGTTGTCGTGATGATTAAGAGGGATTGAAGTGTTGTGCCAGTACTGTTCAGAGATGTCCTCCCTCTGTGGGCTGCTGCTCTGCAATGTATTAGCTCACTCCATCTGTTGGACAGCTCATATATGGCTGGTGTACACCTGACAGGGTGTCCTGTTGTGGAGGAGTCATGGGTATATTTGGGATAGCATGATCAATGCAAACCTTCCACATGCTCATAGAATGCAATTGTCAAGGATTATGCAGAGTGGCCTGTATACTCTCCCAGCATGGGTCCTTTGAAGTCTTCCACCCCAGTCTTCACAAGTGCAAAGTCTGCTTTTGATAAATACACTTTGTTTGCAGTGACAACCTTGCCTGGGGGTGGGGATGGGATATGGATGTCCAGGGAAAGGTGAGTATGGTCAGATATCAACAATGGTGGTCTACCTCTGGTGTGGAACAGTGAGTACCCATGTTGCAGATGGTCAGGTGCAATATATATTCCCCCTTGTGGCTGTGGTGAGTGGTCCTGCCATAGCACATGGACTCACAAATTGTAGTGGTTGTAGGGTAATGTTGTAGAGGCCTGAATAGTTCCCACACACAATATACCTGTACCTGACGTTAACAACTGGAATGGTGTATGTGAACACCTTCATATCTTGGCACTGTTTCCAGGGAAGAAAAGTGTGTGTCCCGGATGTGGGAGGGGTGTTCTGAACTGGTTGTGTTGTGTGTTACAGGTCCTGTGGTCATGAAGCATGGTATAAAACATAACCTGCCAGTGCTGATGTGCATATCTGACCCTGAAGTAGGTGGCTGCAAATGCATATATATGCTATCCCCCACCTGACAGGTAGTAATAGATGTACATACCTCTGTATAAATAATGGTGTCAGCACCCTATAAATACTGCAGGTGCAGAGCAGATGCCCAGTAATTCGGATAGTGCGCTCTGCTAATGCGTCTTTCTCAAGTGTCATAATATAGTTAGGTAGGGGTTTGAATCCTGCAAATGCTCAGTGTGTGTGGGTGAGCGGGGTTGGTGTGTGTGCAATTCTGTGTGGGACAAATGTCCATTTTGGCAACTAGGAGAACACACTACAGGATGCACATTCCCCTTTCTAAACACTGATGATGTCAGCACCCTATAAGTACAGCAGGAGAAGAAAAACCTCCCAGTAATGCGAATAGCGCGCTCTGCTAATGCGTCCATCTTGAGTGTCATAACATAGTTAGGTAGGGGTTTGAATCCTGCAAATGGCAAGTGTGTGTGTTTAGATGAGGGGTGTTAGTGTGTGTGCAATTCTGTGTGAGGGAAATGTCCCTTTTGGCAACAAGGAGAACACACTACAGGATGCACATTCCCTTTTTCTAAACACTGATGATGTCAGCACCCTATAAGTAAAGCAGGAGAAGGGAAACCTCCCAGTAATGCGAATAGCGTGCTCCGCTAATGCGTCCGTCTTGAGTGTCATAACATAGTTAGGTAGGGGTTTGAATCCTGCAAACGGCAAGTGTTTGGGTAAGGGGGGGTAGTGTGTGTGCAATTCTGTATGAGAGAAATGTCCCTTTTGGCAACTAGGAGAACACACTACAGGATGCACATTCCTCTTTCTAAACACTGATGATGTCAGCACCCTATAAGTATAGCAGGAGAAGGGAAACCTCCCAGTAATGAGAATAGTGCGCTCCGCTAATTTGTCCATCTTGAATATCATAACATAGTTCGGTAGGGGTTTGAATCCGGCAAGTGTGTGTGTATGGGAGGTGGAAGTAGGGTGTGTGCAATTACATGTGTGAAAGAGCTGACCCTTTTGGCAACCAGTACAACACACCAGCTGCTGCATATTCCAATCTCTACACAGAGATGATGTCAGCACCCTACAAGTACAGCAAAAGAGGGCAAATCTCCCAGTAATGCAAATAGCACACTCTGCTACTGCGTCTCTCACTACTGTCATAGCACAGTTAGTTATGGCTTTGAATTCCACACATGCCACGTGTGTTTTTGTCACACAGAATGCCCATGTGTGTGGGTTGTTGTTCACAATAATGCATGACATCGATTAAACCAGTAATGGCAATGGACACAGATGATGTATGTGTGTGCCATATACACATATGTACCTGTGACCTTCAATAGTTCCCATGTCTGACGCCTACCACATGTGAATACATGGTATTTGCACTGGCTAACATTATGACTGTGGTCTTCTGTGCGGGTGCTGCATGTGGTATGTGTATATACAGTGTGAGTTGTATATGGTATCATCCTAGCAGTGAGGGATACACATCTGGTCTGGGGCATATAGTCTACATGTTGTTGATGAACAGGTGCTGCATGTTTTCACCTGTTGTGGGAGTGGTAACAAGTCATTCCATAGCAATGTAGTGACTACATGCTAGGAACCTTTCAGCTAGGGTGTTGTAGCTACAGTAATTCATCAGCATTCAGTAATACTTCAGCATTCTTGGTGAGGGTATGATGCCAACCAAGGTCAGGGTCATACCAGCCTGTGCCACATGCTCAGAGAGCCCTTCTATGTTCCCTATCATGTAGTCCGGGGAGGTACATCACAGGTCAGCCATAGTGGCATGGACAATGACTGAGTCATATGTGTCCATGCCTCTGACTGACCTGTATGCTTGTGTTATGTGGTGGACCATAGTGCCCCACGGGCATATCACTGTGACCTTCACCTCGTCCAGCCTGGTGAGCGGGACCTCACTGTACCGGACAATAAAGGTAGCTAACACAACAGTAGCAGCTGTGTTGTCTAGCTGTACAGGCTGTGACTGTTTGGCACACAGGATTTGTGTGCTATGTGTTGCACGTGCTGTGTTCCAGCTTAACGTATGCCTGTGTGCCAGCTGCAGAGGTGTGTGTGCAGCTCAGGCAGGATGCTATTCTGAGGCTCCACGAATGCCCCAGTGTGTTCATGTGTTTGGATTGCTGTCAGTGTAGGTCTACATCAGACTGGTATTGTAGTCACTGTAGTATTTCATGCCACCTGACAGGTTATGCCAGTACTGGGTTCAGAGTGGTTAGTCCCCAGTTTGGCTATGTGGTTGCATCTCATACATGTGTTGTACGTCCATGTGTAGGGGAGAGGGTTGACTGTGTACATGTGACAGCTGTGACATTGCCACATGACTCACATATTCCACAACTGTACCATAGAGGTGACTGACAAGTGACCTTTGCACATGCTACCATAGTATTGTGATTGTCATGGTGATTAACAGCACATAGGGCCAATGGGAAACAAGGTACAGAAAGTGAGTATGTGAGGGTGTAGTGCCTGTGATTAGTTAGCACTGGCATATATGACTGCACACGTGGTCAAATACCAGGAAAGTCATATGCAATGTGTCACAGGCAACGTACATGCATACAGGACAAACAGTGATGTTCTGTCAAGTGAGACATGGACATACATATAGTAAGCTATGCAGATGTCACTAGGAGTCCACAGAAGCTCTGTAAATCTGCATTGCAGGTGGGATCAGTGTTCCAGGGTAACTGCAAGCAAACATGCATGCAAACAAAGCTACAGTAAGCAGGGCTGCATGTCGTCCATTGTACAACAAACAAGCTGTACCACTTCCAGTAGGTCACAGTGCAAATATGCAGGCACTATACACATGTACATGGAAATACACAGGTCAGATGGCCAGGGTCCAGTCTCAGCGCACACAAGTGTACAGACCATGTACCGTCAGGATGTACAATAACCAGATGGAAACCCAGGTGCTCATACCTGCAGTAATACACATGTCAAATAACAGACACTGAGCCTTCACTCAGTGGTTCCATACTTAGTAGGCTGTATGCTACCTGTCCTGCCACCACAGTATCCCTGACATTTATGGGGACTCTCCCTCCTGTGAAAGTTAGTTTTGTGTGTTGGGGCTGTCTAGCATGGTATGAGATGTGAGCTTGCAGTGCTAGGGTGCTCCTGTGTGTCCTGTATCAGTCGTGTAGTACTGCACACATATCAACATCCTCAAACATCCGTATTGCAGAGTCCAGTGTGGGCAACATGCCACTTGCAGTTTACATGTCCATCATTGCGTATCAATACTTTCATTACCTTATCCCCTGTGCTACCTATGTATGTAGCCTTCTGTTGACATCCTTACCACCAGTATGCCAACATGTGCAGATGATACACTATGGTACTTACCATGAGTGTAGACAACAGTACAAGACAATCATACCCTTACTGCATCAGGCATGCTGGGATATACTCACAATTATATCAGCACACAGTACTGTTAACAACATGATACTATTACTACACGTCTATGTAGTTACCCTGTGCATCAGCAACATGTTAACCTGTACCTGCACTGATGTTACAGATTGCAGGAGGTGGCACAGTTTCATCATATGCACAGGGTGTGAACTTGGTATGCCTGAGTCTGCCACTGATACCACCAATTGACATGTATGTGTATGTGTGTTGGTGAGGGACAGCAGTACAAGGTGGGGCAATGTAGATGCAGTGTGTGCGTGTATGCGGTAGCCCTAGGTGTTGTCAATTCGCATGTGTGTATGGATGCACACAGTTCCACCTCATGGCTGCCATATACTGGTGTTTGTGGACAGCCACAGACTGTACCTGCCAGGTCATACAGATCAGTGTCTCTGGCCACGGACACAGTACCTGTGCCTTGCAGGGGTGCTACGGACCGTATCCGGTACCAATCAAGACTGGGTACTGTCATCAGAAGCAGGTGTTCATTGACTGGACACAGATCCCTGTTGGGCCTGTCCAGAGCCACGTGCACGTGGTCTCCTGGGGCGGTCTGATGACAGCACAGACCCAGCATTGCTGGGGCTGCTGCTGGCACTATGGGGGTGGAGGCGGCCCTGGTGTCGTCCGCAACGACTGCCAGCTGCTGCTGTTGCTGGCATACGCCCACGTCGGTGCCTCAACTGTCCACCGTTGCCCTGGCTCATGGACATGTAGTTGTGGAACCAATCTAATATGTCCCCACAACGTCTGTCTATGACATCGGTGAAATTACGGATAGCAGCCGCAATGTCACACATACTGTCAGTCATGGCTGTGCGACATGCTGTCAGCTCCCTCAGACCCTGTATGGTGTACCGTTCCATACATGACTGTGCCTGCATGACAGCCCAAAACATAGCTGAGGTTGTAAGACCTCTGTGGGCACGTCTGACAGGGACAGTACGCCCACGGATGCTCCCACGAGAACCCCTGGACATCTGTCTGTGTGGTACCATCTCAGGGCCATGCCCATGGCTGCTATGTGGGGAAGCATGTGCCACAGATACCACATTACCCTGGTCAATGCCCACTGTATCCTGTCCATCACCTAGGGACATTGGTGACAAAGGGTGTATTGGCAGGATGACTGTGCGCATTGATGGAGTTGACAGCTGTGTACTGTCAATTGGCTGACCAATGACGGACCCTGGCATACCTTCCTGTGCCATTACACAGATGTCATCATTATCAGTACCCGTGGCACCTGATTCAGGTTCCCTGCTGCATGACACCAGAGCAGCACCAGAACCTGTGGGAGGGAAACAGGAAACACAGTTTGCAATGTCTACACAATGTTACCAGTGATGCACACATGCACAGGTGCACACACGCACACATGCACAGGTGCACACATGCACACATGCACACATGCACACGTGCACACATGCACACATGCACAGGTGCACACATGCACGCATGCACACATGCACACATGCACAGGTGCACACATGCACACATGCACACATGCACACATGCACAGGTGCATACATGCACACATGCACACGTGCACCATACCTCTCAACCTAGAAACATTAAAAATCTGGACAAGGCCCATGAAAAATAGGTACAAATCTGTACGCTGATTAACATCTGATTTGCATACATAATTATGTAACCACACCCACTCCATTGGAATTGTGGGATACCAACTTTCAAACGCAAACTGAACAGGCAACCAAAATATAGCAGAAACCAAAAGAAAGTATCCAACTAATGCTCAGAATGTTAGATATAAGCCCAAACACTGTACGTTTCTTAAAACATACACGTTTATTTGAAGTGTTTTTCGTTGCTGCTATACAGTAACTTCTTCAGAAAAAGTTACACCATTTTCAAACAACCCTATTGAAATAGTAAACATAATCACGTTGTTAGCATCAGATGGTATTCATGTCACAACATATCTGCATAAATTTAAAGCTAGCTAAAGCAAATTAAACTTATGTTACTTTAAAACTGCTATGAAAAGTCTATAAATCCCTAAATAAATGAAAAGGTAAAAAAAGATAAGGAAATATATAAACACATAAATAATGGATCCTTCTCTTATACAAAAAGGTAGGTACCAATATATGATTTCACTATTTCAGTTTAGTTACATTTGATGATGTACCCATGTATAAATGCATCTCAAGGTTACTAACAAGACTGAAACGTATTCATCTTTTCAGACTTAAGTTTCAGTAAACATATGTTACAAGAATTTTTTTTTAGCCAAAATTTAGCATCAGAGTCCCCCTGCAGCCACTCTGATGTCCCATTATCTGGCTATTTCTCCCCATTTACTATAAACACTAATGTGTGCATACTGCTTTACTTCTACAATGATAATTTGGATTTTATTTTTACAGCACAAAAATGCACAAACAGTAATAGACATCTGGTAAAAACAATACTGTCTCACAATGAAAATAGACTTGACATTAAAACACATTGAAACCCACACTACATCCAAAGAAAATGCATCTGGCCACTGATGGATAAAGATGGCCTTTGGGTTGTTTTCAAATCATTGGCCCCTTGCACACAAGAAACATACATGTGTTCTTTTCTTTGATACACCTTCCTGACTTAATTATATTCCTTGTATAATACACCACACTTGTTAGAGCACGTTTTACATTTATTGCTTAAACAATTTTCCAGTAGACTGTACTGTAGACAATGAAACAAAATGCAAGAACCAATAATGCCAAAACTGCCCAATTCAGAACATTTCCATCATAAAAGTCTACTTCCACACCCCCACTCTAAATAGAATGACAGCAGTGTAAGCCATAGGCATCTTGCACAGCTTCACACTTATTTTCAATTTCATTTTTTCGGGGTAGGGGGCAAAAGGACAAAAACCAGGGACACATTTTAAACATTGCTTGTATAATTTTGTAAAGTTGCTAGAATAAAATGTGTTACTACCATGCATTTCACTAGTAAGTCTTGAATCCAGGTCCTAGGACCCTATACACTACAGTCAGAGCAATATGCCAGTGCACACATACAAATAAGCACTAAAATTGTAAATCTATATGTCAGGAAGAGTTTTTTTAATAACTGGTGTGAATTCATTATTCATTTAGTTACATAAAGTAATAGACATAATCATATATTAAACAAACAAACCAAAAAACATTCCTGCTGTATTACTAAAGGCACACGATGGAGCACTTAACTAATATTTAGCATAAACTCCTTTCTTGTTTCTATTATAATACATTTCAGTATATATAAATATGTTTTCTTTAAAGAAATATATGCTAAAAGCATAGTTTTAGATCACTTTAACTTGGAGTTTACAGATTATTTAAGTGTCCCATTTATAACATTGTTTCCCAGTCCCTCTCTCTAAATTCAGCATGTATAATGAAAAAAAATATTATAGTAAGCTATGTAATTATGTCAGAGCACTAGTTCTAGTAACATATTAGAAAGTTACAGAAGTAACAGACAGTTGACTCCTGTAGCCTAGATTACATCCAGTCATATCAAACAGTCTCGCAGAGACCCATATAGGGACAAACACCCTGAATATGAGCCATCCCACCTAGGTCTTATCTTGATCCTCAGTTAATTGAGACCATCTCGATGGGTCACATATCCACCAGTAAGCACCACCGCCTGCATCAGAATCAATGCATACAAGACAGAAATCTAACAGTAGCACTATAATAACTGGGATTGGCCAATCCACAAATCAAACCCATTATCATATTGTCCACATCTAGACTGCCCCACATAGCAAAAATTCACATCCATAGTGTCTTTGAAATCCCAGAAAATGCAAATCTAAAGTGGTGTAACCGAAAGCCACTGCTAAGCTACTCTAGAAAAGTTCCTCACATTATGAGCCTAGGGATTGTTTTTTGGATTTAGAAAAACTTCCATTTAGATTCAGCAGTAAATTAAAAGTTTATACAAAGGTTCAGAAGAGAAGTTTTGAATACAATACATTAATTCCTACTTTTAAGTCACCTTCATTTGCCACACTATTCCAAACAAATTAAAACTGAAAAAAGAAACTCATTCCCTAGAATATTTCAAGTATTAGGAAATAAGGCAACAATCTGGACATTCCACTATAAACTATAACAGTTTATATTATACTGAAGGTGGGAAAAATCCTTTATGAACCATACAGCAGAGACTCTCAACTGTTAGAAGTTCTATAAAACAGTTACAGATTACTGAAAACCGTTACACTACAAGTTAAAATTCAAAACCATACCACATATCAAGACAAAACCAATGAAATGACCCATTGAACAATCCAGTTACGCATCGCAATGCTGCAACAAGGAATCTGGAACATGAATGCAATCAACCATCTTCACGATCCTCTCCTCCACCAAACTACCACATCCCATAACTGTGAAACCAACCAAAACCTGACAAATCCACACCGCAGATTCCAATAAGTAGCACCCAGGCACATCCAATAATAAAAAGCGACTAATGCTCCAATCCAACCTGACACATGATTTGGTTTAAAAGCAAACAATCCTATCCACAAATAAGACACAATGAGGAGGTAAAAAAGAAGCAGTGTCTAAGAAACAAATGAAAGCCTCTTATTTCCCATTTTACGTCCAGTTAATCAAGCCACTTAAAGTAATGCGACTTAACATTTTAAAACAAGACCTAGTTAAATAATTATTTATATCATCATATAAGAATTGATTGTTAACATACACATTTTATAAACCGAGTAATTTAAAATGTGTAACATGCACTAAAATAATAAAATATACAGAAAGGAAAGAAGAGAGCAAATATGTTTATATGCAAGTAGAAATAAGATTTACATGTGATTATTATGAGACTAAGAAGATAAATGCACACTCACCTTACTTTTCCCCACAGAGAAGTTCCAGCCAGTGCCGTTTTCACTTTTCACCGATGCATGGCACAGTCCCATTTCCCGTTCGTTAGAGCTCAGCTGTCCCAGTGCCCGCATCTTGCATATTAGAGCTAGCCAACCAGTCTCATAATGTTAAAGCTGTTCTATTACCACTCGCATGTTAACCGGACCAGTTCCTATTCATTTCCCGCTCACATTTGTGGCCCGCCAGAAATGACATGAGCTCTTCAGCTCAATTCCAACTGGCTGGTAGCCCTGACGGTGATTACGTCATCGCGCATGTGATGACATCCTCACAGACAGCGCGAAAATTGAAAAACAAATTAAACAAAAGTGAAAAAATCGGAAATGAAGGGGTGCCACTCGGGAATCGTGACACCCCTTCATTTGGACCCCAAAACTCGGTAAAAACCGAGTAATTCGGTATGGTTGGGAGGTTTGACGTGCACACATGCACACATGCACATGTGCACAGGTGCACACATGCACACATGCACAGGTGCACACATGCACACGTGCACACATGCACACGTGCACACATGCACATGTGCACAGGTGCGCACGTGCACAGGTGCACACATGCACACATGCACACGTGCACACGTGCACACATGCACACGTGCACAGGTGCACACATGCACACATGCACACATGCACACTTGCACACACTTGCACACACTTGCACACAGTTGCACACTTGCACACAGTTGCACACAGTTGCACACTTGCACACTACTCAGTATGCGAGATATCAACACACAGACACAGCACACTTGCATGCATACACAGAGCACTACTCAGTGAGCCTAATATTACTATTACTATCAAGACTATTAAAGGTATTGTTAATACACATTCACCAGCATGGATAGGCTGCATTGCTGTTACACTGGAGGGACCTGCAGAAGTGAGGAAATTAATGTCAGTGGGCACAACTGTGCCATTGTTACTGAGTATGATACAGGTCAGTAGTACAACAGTCGCCTTTCACAGGTCAGCTGCTGATATTGAGAATATCACACTTACACATTAAATACTATGATGACAGCTGCAAACCAAGGACACACCTCACACATGCATTAACTACCAGTGTACACAACAGTCAACTATGGCATATTACCTGCACACTTGTAGTCTTGCTGCTGTGTGGCTCCAGCCTCCATCATAATGCAGGTCTGCTGCTGTTGTTGTTGTTGGCAGGCTGGAGCCACAACACTTATGAGTAGTCCCCTCCAGTCTGGTGAGTGGGGGATGTGTAGCCACCCCACCACCTGTGGCAACCTGTTGCCTGTGGATATCCGACGCATGCTGACAGACATTTCTGATTAAATCACTGCAGTGATGTCGTACCTGCTCATATGTCCTATTATGCGTGCCTATGTCATTTACCCGACGGACCAGGTCTTGCCACAGTGCAGCCCTTTCCTGCTGATTCTGTCTGGTGCGGGAAAAGAGTATTGCATAATCCCACACCAGGCTCTGGTGTATTTCCTCATCCTCAGCTGCAGAGAATGCTGGATTGCGCTGGTGAGCCATGGTCCTGAAAAAGGAAATAACATGATATCAGCAAAATATGTCAGCAGAATTTGGCACACATACTACACATGCTACTCGACTGTTGTGATACAACATATTTCACATATATAGCATCTGTCTGTCTATTGGTGGATACACATGTAAATGGCCAGGTATCAGTGCTCAGCCAACAACTGTGCAACAGTACCTGGCACACTCCATAAGACATACTACCAAACCCCAGCAGTCAGAACACTGATTCAGGTCCAAAGCACTTTCTCACTCTGGGGGTTTGTATCGAGGTACTGTATGGGGTACATCATCAATTACTGTGAGCTGACCACAAACTAATTGCCCTGGATATACATATCCCACCTCCACCACCAGCACAAACGACTACAGTGAATAACATTTCAAATGCACACTTTACACTTCGTAACACTGACATGGTATCCTTTAAACCCACTGGGCCAGTGGAAGACACAACCCACAATGCTGACCCCTTCACAAATGATTTCTACGGACATCTCCGAGAATGCATGGATCATGCAATCCCATATAAGACCAAGACACTCTCCACAAAAGGAAAGCATCCTGTCTGGTGGACCCCAGCCATAGACAGATTGTATAACAAAAGATGGAAGCTACTGCAAGACAGAGCATAATTCCATAAAGGGAAGGCATGTCTGATCAGCACTAGTAAGGAGCTATTTTCTCTCATACAAACATCCATGGGCAACTTTGAGAGGGAAATCAATGGGGACACTACAGATAACCACAAGGCCTTCTTCAGTTATGTTAGCAACCTGGTCAGAAACCCTCCAATATGCTCATAGTTAGTACACAACAACAAATAATTCACTGAACCCACAGATATTGGCAACATTGTGGCAGACAGGTTCAGTGCAAGTTTCCCTCCCTCTCCCCCAAACTAAGACATACTTATCCCAGCTGACTGTAACCTCCCTGTCATCACAGATGTCCAGGTGAGAGCCGCTCTCAGAAAAGCAGAAAACACAACATGAATGGGACCTGATGGTATCCCCGGTTGCATGCTACATGAACTCCAAGAGGAGCTAAACACACATATAGAAGTGCTATGTAACACTAGCCTGACTACAGGCTATGTACCTGTACACTGGCATACAGCAGCAGTGGTTCCACTCCATGAAGGAGGCACCTCTACATACCAATACAATACAACACAATACAATACATTACAATACAATACAATACAATATGCTATTGCCCCTGGGACTACAGTAGCATACTGTTCTGCTACCCTGACCATTGTGACACATGTGATGTGATGGTACCTGCTCCTGTCAAACAGTTACACAGGGTAACTCATATGGCATATTACCTATCTGACTAACATTCAGCAGGGGTATGTGTGACATGTACTCATGGGGAGTCTTGCTTCTTAATGCTGTGTGGTTTATTGCAGGGTATGTCTTATCACTGGGTAGGAACCTGTACCTCCACCATGTGCTCTCTACTGCGGTGTCACGGACGACACACAGCAGTCATATAGGTTGTGGAGGTGTGAGGTGTTACTATGGCTGTTGGACATCTGTCATGGGTGTGACTTAAGTATGTAAATCCAGGAGTGGTAACCTCTATGTGGGTAATATGTGTGTACTCTGTGGTGTTGTCAGTCACTCTGCATAATGTGTTTGAGTGCATTGTCACAGTGTTGTACATGTCACTGTGTCCTTCTCCATATCTGTAGCTGTCATGTGAGGTACATACCGTGGCAGCCATTGTGTGGTGTGGAGGGGTACACTGAATTACATGCCCATAGCTGACACACCATATCTGCTGACACATACCATGTGCAGGTATTCCAGGAATAATGTGCCACTGTGAATATCATTGGGGGGACTATTGTACACATTTATGACCCTGTTCACCCCTGACACATGCAGTGGTGGGCAGCCATTCACATATCTGGTGGTTACTGGTGTAGGTGATTTGAAATGGGGTATGGTACTCCAGTTTTGACGCTGGTGTTCACTCCATGCCTTTGTCACCAGGCACCTGTTGCAATACATCTGTACACATGTGCCTCACTCAGAATATATATACATCTCTCTCTCTCTCTCTCTCTCTCTCTCTATATATACATATATGTATATATATATATATATATATATATATATATATATATATCTATATGTATGTATATATATATATATATATATATATATATATATATATATATATATATATATATATATATATATATATAGATATATGTCTGTATACATATACGCATATATATATCGATGTACATATATTGCTATAGATATGGAGAGAGGGGGGTGTGTGACAGAGAGGGGGTGACAGTGACAGGGGGAGTGTGAGATCGTCATATACAGTCATATCTGTAGATAGTCAGATCTGTCTATGTATATGTATCTACATATATCTATATCTGTATGTGTGTATTACATATATATGTTTGTACATATTCTATCTATCTACATCTGTCTATGTATTCCTACATCCCTCTCTATGTATGTATACATATATGCATATTATATATATATATATATATATATATATATATATATATATATACATACATACATACATATATTGACATACATACGTATCCATATGATAGGTATATCAACATGTTTGTTTACAAAACTGTATACACACACTAACATACTGCTAAACATACATAACTGTGAAACCTACTTTGTACATTGCACTACAACCTACATTCAACCTACATTGATATGTGCACATAGATGCCCTCACATACATATGTATGTACAGCCTTCACTGATAGTTGCTGTATGTCCCCTGCCCTATGCACATCTTCATATACATATGGATACAGACCAATGACACATATGGAGGGTTCACAGTATGTAGACTTTTAAAGTATTATTTTACATTACCTGTGTTTGTCACAGCTGCTTGCGTTGCCATCTGGTTTGGTGTCCTGCTGCTCCAGTTGCCAGTTGTCAGCTTTCCAGTGGTTGTTGATGACTGGTTTTGTTTGTGTATGTTTTTTTTCTCTCTCTCTCTCTCTCTCTCTCTCTCTCTCTCCCTACCTCCACAGGGTGCAATGAAAGTATTGCGTGTGTGGACTGGGAGTACAGCATGCTTTTGTAGGTATCTGCATATGTCCATGTGATGGCCTCTGCACCAATTGTTAGCCAGCATTTGCTAATTGCATGCAGCCAGTTGTGTACTGATTGCAGTTCTCACTGTGATTCCAGGACAGTGCTATATAAAGGTATGTGAGATAGGCGTAGCCCTTTTAGAGTTTAAGGGCAGGGACCATGCTGGTATGCTGTGGACACTGTTCTGTGAGTGTAAAGGTTAGTATCCCTCTCATATTTCTGTCTGTGTTGTAGATTAACATTTCTCCATTCATTTCTCCAGTTTCCTGTACTAAGTGTGTATGTACACTGACACCTAAGACTACTACTACTGTTAGTGTGAGTGTGTGTGCTTTCCTGTGGGACATGTGGTGTAACTGATATATAGCAGTGGCTCTTGCACTTTATTGCTATGGCTTCAATATTTGCCATTTACATTCACTACTTGTATGCCTGCTAGGTGTCTTGACTGTAGTGTGTTGCTGTGGCTTTCCTAATTTCCATGTACATTCACACCTTGGAATGCTTGCTATATCTGCTAGGGTGTTACTGCATGTAGTGTGGTCTGGCCATGGTGTGGGCCTTGACATCTATTAGGGTATTTGAGTATGCTGCTGAGCAGGCCCCACAGACTCTCAGGTGCATCTTTTATCTGCCTCATGGAATGGTACATATCAGTGGGGTACACCCATTAAATTGTCTGGTATTCTGCAGTTGTGACTGTGGGATAGCATGAGCATATGTATTACTACACTACTTCTGCCGTGCAAGTGGTGCATACTTTCTGTACTTCATAGTTACCGTTGCATGTGTTGTAACACCTTTCTGCCTACTGTTTGTACATTTCACAGGGAGTCTGTGGGGCATCCCTGTAACTCAGTCACTGTTGCTATGTCTAGGCTCTTAACTGTTCAAATATGGCAGTGTCAGACCTCTCAAGTGTACAGATATTTGCAGGTTGTCCACATTTTTGCCTCATATTTTGGTCAATATCTCATAAACAGCTTTTTCTGGCAAATCACTGTGGGCTCAAGTCAGACTATAGTGACAAACATTTCAGTTTCAGACTTCATACCCTTCCAAACATCCAACAAAATGCAGAACCTGTTACTCTCTCAACTGTCTAAGTTTGTTGTAGCATTATTTGGAATGCTTCCCTGTTTTTGGCCCTTTGCTCCACATTTTTTATTACTTAGTCCGGATGTGTTCCTGTAAGAGGTTGTGGGGTATGGGCAGTGATTATCCTGCTGTGAGTATGTGTGTTGCTTGCAAGGTGCTACAGTGACATTATTACCTACTAGCTACCAACTAGCATGGCTGTTTCTGTTCACACACTACTATTCTAGAAATCCACTACATTTGACAGTAAATATACATGACATGCTTTGTGTACTATACATCCTATATTCCCTTTACATTCATTCCTACTATTATATGATATATTTATTGTAGCACAATGTTCTTATATAACAGTCATGGCTTAGTGGTAAGTCATGCAGACTACTGTTTCCAAGGTCCTGAGTTCGGGACTGACAGTGGGATTTTATTTTGCTTTTGAGCAGACTACAGGACTTGTCATTCAGAGTGACTAAGGCACTTTTAAGCAGTTGTAACCGGGTTAGCGCTGGTTTGCGTGGAGCTCACACATGCGCACTGGCGTTCATCTCCGTGCACACCCGCTTACAACTGCTTAAAAGTGCTTACTCTTGCACACATCCGCGCTATTTTCTTTGAAAGAAATGAAAATGGGGAGACAGGAAAGTGGTGAAAAAGGGGTCACAAAGAGGGTAAGACAGTAGGGAAACAAGCTTGGGTTTTGCAGGAGGGATGTAGGTAAGGCCCATAGCTGCCCATTTCTTCATCAGCAACAGCTGTGCATATGTTTGTAATTTGGTGTGACATTTGAAACCTTCCACCCCTGAGAGAGGTGTGAGGACAACAATAATACTTGTACAGCCAATTGTAATTGACAGTTTCCATGTCCAGCAGACATGTGTGCGAAATGGGCAGCTATGTATGGGGCGTAATTTTTTGTGGGTACAGAGTGCCTTTTTTTTTTTTTTTTTTTTTTCAGGTGAGAGTGGTATGTCAGGTACAGGAATTTGGTATAGCTGGGGAGGTAGGTTGGGTAGGTTAAGAGACAAGACAAACAAGACACATACAGGGGCAGTGTATGACACATGTGGGGGGGTTACACAATTGACGGGGATGGATGTTTGGATATCTAGAGCCCATAAGCCCACTGATGGCAACAGTGGAACTGATATCCCCACCCATGGGCAGTTGCTACTGTGCCTTCACTGCCCAGGACGGGCTGTGCTGGGGGCTGTGTATGCCGGGCAGCAGGCACGCCCATTAGTTGTGCCACCTGTGCCTCAAGCTGGCGTAGGGGCCCAAGAACAGCTTCCCGGATCTCCCTACGCACCACAGTCCAGGCACTACAGAGGGTGATTGGTTGTTTTCCTCCGGCCACACTTGCAGAGGGGGGACAAGCCCCATCCCCTGCAGCGCTTCCACCCACAGGTGGCGCAGGGCCACCGGAGGAGGGTCCGGCCTGGGCACTACTGCCAGGTGCACTCGCCAGCTGAGGAGGGAGAGGTGGGTCCGCTGGAACCCGCCTTCCCTGTCGTCCTATGTTTTGCATTATGTCATGACAGTTTCGGTTAGTAACGTACAATACCATTCACAATTAGTTGTAACAGCATGCATTAGTATTCCCATTAACCAAACACCCAGATATTCAAACCATTGAACAGCAAGCATAACACATGCATATTTTGAACAGCAATACACAGTCCAACAACATGCAGGGTTGATTGATGGCAACAGGCCATCAGGTTTGGATGTATGAACAGGGCGGATGCATCAATGTACATGCAAATATGTATGAACCAACAGGACAAATGTCCAGGGGTGTTAATTGTGATTGCACATACCAATTTCACGTGGAATGGATTATATGTGGTTATAGGGTAGGGTGAAGAAAATTTAATTAACAACTTCAAATACCAATACATATGCTGTACATTTCTAATAGCTGCAGATATATACACACTACAGTTCTGCCTACAGTTTCCTATGTGATAACTACTTCAAGTTGGTGATAGGAATGTTACTGCTACATCAATATACATTTTCATTTTTATTCATACACATTCATATCTGGCTCTGTTCAGCTACATCATCCTGCTACATTTGCTTTATATAGCTATAGACAACTGTGGATGTTTGGTATTTCAGACAACCATACTATCTGCATATTGCAGACTGAGAGCAACATATCCAGATTTTGGGATACACATTCCAGCTGCGGTCACATTTTCAAGACATTTTACTGTTTGGTTCTGCTTGTCACATTCATTTCATTCTGTACTGACTGCAGTATACTTTATTCAGGAGTTATTACTACTTTATTGGTGGATTCATAACTCTTTCTCACACTCTCTCACTTGTTTTATTTTTACAATTCAGGATGGTACTTAATTCTAGGCTTTATTGACATGTTTTACCTGTAGTTATAACAATCCTTTCCAACAGTCTCACTTCTTTCATGTTTCTGTATTTCAGCAGGGATATATTTCACACATGTGTTTTACTCAGCTTCTGCAGCTGTAGTTTTCAGCCTGCTGCAGGTTATGTACTATTATATTACAGGTGGGACATCTTTATTTCAGACTTTATTTCAGACTTGTTTCATTTTTCTGTTTGGATTACAGACTGCATCACACTTTTGTAATCAAGCAATACTTGCAAACACTCTTACACTGTTACTTGCACATTTTATTACTTAGTGACTACACTGCACTCTTTTGCTAACTGTCATACTTATATATTTATTTACAGTTACAGGGAGAGGATTACTGACCTGCCTGGTGGCGCAACCGAGCCAGCCTGTCGCCATAGGCTCTACGGTTCACAGAACGAACACCTGCAGCTGTAATATAAATAAAGTAATATTGGAATACACATCTCCATAATATCAGCTAGGTTAATTTCTTACATAAATAATTAGATGTAACTTACTCAGTAGTGGGGCATTGGGCATTTGCCGGGCCTCCTGGATCCAACAGTTCAGTTGGTCCTGCTTCCGTCTCTTCAGGTCCGCATGGTGGTGACGGACCTGCTCACCAGTCCTTGGTATCCCTGTGGCACTGGTGAGATCATGAGCCAACCGGTCCCACGCCTCAGCCCTATATGCTCCCCACAGGACCTGGCCCTGCATGAGTTGGGCCTCATGATTATGGACAAGGAGCCAAACCATATATTTGGACTCCTCAACACCCCACCTCTGTGCTCGAAAGCAACTACCCTCACCTACACCTGACATTCTGGCTGCAAGTTGGTTCTACAATCGGTTATGCTGTGTATTCCCGCCTATGGGGCTTATATATGCCGTTTTTCCCACGCTTATCTGTGATTGGCCAATTTGGAATTGTATCAGCTTCACAAAACCTGCTTTGTCATGCTCCTCTTTCTATTCATTCCTATATATATGCTATTACTGCACTTATAAGTGCAACTGTCATGGCTTAGTGGTTCAGTACCTTGACTATGGTGCATGGTATCGTGGGTTCGAACCTGGCCACTGCTTTTTATATTTTATGACTATCTACACAGGCTATGAGGTGTGTCTGTGTAAAGGCAGTTTTGTTACAGCTTGCTCAACGTTGCCCGTCGGTTAGCTTGTTGGCGCGGCGCGCAGCTCCGCTCAAACGGGGTACGCTGGTTTACGTGTCATTTGGCTGTCAGCATGCATATTACGCTCAGCTCAGCTATGGGCACACAGTTTCAGCTTGTTAAAATGCTGCTCAACCCCGGGCACTCATTTTACACCTGTTAAACCACTGCTCACCTACAGGCAGATGTACTCAACTTGTTAGACTGTAGCTCAGCTATAGGCACATCTGACATTTTTTTTTTTTTTATTATCTCACATTTCTTCAAAATATATGGCCCATTTCATTACATTTTACATAAAATCTAATTTTATATGTGTACATATATGTCAGGGACTTGTTTCGTGCTTATTTCACAAAAAATAAAAATTGATGTTGTGGGGGCTCGAACCATGACTACTTGCGCTTCAGCCGACGTCTCTACCGCTACGCTATTGTTTCTTGGCTTACTTTGCATATTTAGTTCTTATATGCTTTTCCACTGACTGCTAACTGTGGCTAAGCTACGGGCATGCCCGCATAAGCAGCGCACTCATGGGCAAACATCTTTACAATTTAAAAAAAAATTATAAGATGTTCATTTGTACATTTTATGTTCGTAGTCTGTGGGGGCATGTGTTGTGTTTCTTCACATTTACACGGGCTCTGTCGTGGGGGTTTACTTTCGGGATGTTTACTCTTCTGGGGGCGTGTCCGTTTTCAGGGCTTGGCTTACGGACACGCCCCCTACTGACTTCCACGGACCGTGTAAGCCTTAGGTGTGATTCAGCATGCCCTCATGCATATGCATGACATGCTGACGTCACACCGTTTAACTGCAGCCTCCGTGTAAGCCTTATAACTCTTACACAGGGGCTTCGTGAATCCTGCCCAGTGTCAATTAATCAATGCAACTTTGATGTCGCTCACACTGTTGCTACATATTAATTTAATTGCATTAGCATCTTGCATCTAAGCAGTTTGTAGTTAACTTAAGATTAAAATTCTTGATCCAACAGTTTCACTTTTGATTCAAAGGAGACTTACCATATTGCACAACATATTATATAGTGTGCCTCAGTGTACCAGCTGGACATGTGTAGAAAATAAATCATATCAATTTTTACACTGCAAATGTCATGCTCATGCATTATGCATGATATGGATATGCTTCTCCTTTTCTTACATTTTATAATTTTAGTGAAATAAATTAACCTGAAAGACATTTTTTAATTAATTCTGGTTTATGCTTAACTCTGGGCTTATGGAGGATTATGCTATGAAGCATAGGGAGTTATTCATAGTCCACCATTTTGTAGTTACATAGCAGTTATTTTTGAAAAATGACATTAAGCTTATATGCATATAAGGTGAGCACATACTATGCTCACTGAATAAGGAAAACAAAGGAATTCTAATGAACACATCTACTTAGGAATAAAGCATAAAGTACCTTCAATTAAACATTAAATAAGTACGAAGTACTACATAAGAGCCGTAGGCTTTGTGTAATTCCATGTGTATTTGTATATTCCAGATGGATGTGGCTATGCACAGTCATGCTTGAAAGATATAAAGAAAGCATCAGACTGTGCAGCTTTTATTATTAATATATTTTTTTAAATAAAGGACTAATATATTTTGTATTTGGGTATCCTTATGTGGGCACCCTGATGGTTTCATTAAAGAATAGAATGGATGAGATAGGAAAGACTGAGAAATGGGAAATGCAACAAAGAGGAGAACGCAGAAGGAAAACATCACAAGGGCTGTGCTGGAGGAGGTGGGAGGGATGGGGCACACTATTTTTGTCAGGGGACAGACCCCCATTTTTTTCAAATATGTTGCTATATGCAAGGGTAGTTTGGGTGGAAAATAGGTAAGATGTTGTTAAGGAAAGGGTAAAGAAAAAAGAGCTGAAGATAAGCCAAAAGGAGTACCAGGCCACAAAGCCTCAAACATTTCCATTGACAGATGGCGAGCGAGTGGAGGACCTCTATGTTGAGGAGGTACTGTATGGGTCTGAGTCAAATGGTGTCTGGTGCCAGCTGGGACAGCATGTCTTAAACGCTGACTGAATCTACCTATCAGCTACCTCTTCCAGCACATTCTCAATCAAGTCCAAAAAGCCCCACTCAGTGAGGATTTGAAGGCTGCCATGTACCTGCAGGATCGTTACCACCACCTTGACTCTGCGAGGACATACTCCCATGAGCACAGGGTGAACATTCCTGGGAGGTGCACCCCTGGGTTGCTCCAAGGAATTTTGAATATTTAAAAGAATCAACATAAATGAAAGAGAAAATAATAAAAAGCAAAGGAATGTATAATTAAAATAAGTGAAACAGAGGAAAAAGGTGGGGACAAAAGAGAAAATACATACAAAAAATCTCACATAATTTTACACAGCATTACATTTCTTACTTAAAAGCTTTTTTGTTGTAAAATTCTTTATTTAATTAAAGCACAATGTACTGGTAGTGCTTAGATTTTTGGATGACAGTTATATAGGAAGTACTTATGCTTACTGGCAGGAGTGTTTGTTATCAAATTATGGTAGGGTTTACATGTTGCAGCCTACTACAAAAACATAATGATCATATTTGAGCTTGATATACATTTGTTTGCAATATTGCACTGTGAGCACCCTTTACGAAAACCTTCTTCATCTTATAAAATCATTAAAAGACAGAACACTGCAGTTATATACTATAGCAATAACCCACGCCTGGGTGTGGGTAATGCTGGATTTACCCACGGTTGGCGTGGTTTGGTCCCGAGGGCGAAGCCCGAGGGACCAAACAAAGACAACCGTGGGTAAATCCAGCATTACCACACCCAGAAGTGGGTTATTATATTAATGCCATTATTTAAGAAAATAAATAATTACTTTTCTTAAATAATGGCATTGTATAATGCCTCTTTGCTGCCCTTCCGCACCTTTTCTGGTGTTCCGCGGCAGTTCTGATGTACTGCATGCCTCGCAGTACATCAGAGCTGTGGGCAAAGCAACGGAGAACGCAAGTTCTCCGTTGCTTTACTATCTCGCTATGTTAAATGGGTTTAACATGGCGAGACAGTTTAAAAAGCAACGGCGATCTCCGTTGCTTATTTTAAAGCTGTCTCGCTATGTTAAACTCATTTAACACAGCGAGACATTTAAAAGCAACGGAGATCGCAAGATCTCCGTTGCTTTACTGTGTCGCTATGTTAAAGTAGTTTAACATAGCGAGACAGCTTTAAAAAAAGCAACGGAGATCTCCGTTGCTTTTTTTAAAGCTGTGTCGCTATGTTAAACTCTTTTAACATAGCGAGACAGTGTTTTATACTAACGGAAAAAGTCCGGGCGACCAGACCTTTTTCCGTTAGTATATTGAGGGATTTACCACGGGCACGCTGGTTGGGCTAGCCAATCAGCGTGCACGTTTTTAGGGTAGGCATTGTATAATGACATATCTTTCATTCATTTGCAGTAATGTACTCAATGCACTCTGTTGTTTCAGTTACTATTATTTATCAGCTATTTCTTCATATACCCTAATACAACAAGTTAAAGACAGAAATGCTGCAATGTATACAGACATATTTCACTCCTGCTTGCTGTAAAGTACTGAATATATTGTAGTATTTCAGTAGCAAGTGTGTATGAATTATTATTAATTAGTTATTTTCATATATAGCAATGAATTCAATTAAACACTCAATACTATTTATTACTTTATTAAGGCTTACCAGTGGACTCAATTAATCTTTTTAAACATGTCTCCAGCTCTCTCTTTTGTGGGAGATCACAGCTTAAGTTGTAAAGGCATGACATAAGACAATTCTTGTTTACCTGTATTTCACTTTTTTGCCTTTAACTTATATTAATATTATTATTTCTACGCCATTCCATGCACTGTAGTGTTTCCTTACCATGCTTTTGTTCAGATATGTATCAGTATCTGAATTCTCAGTCTTTGCTAATTTTCCCTTTACTGTCACTTATAAACAGTACAGTTGTAGTGGAATGTGTCTTGTTTTTATATATTATGCTTTGCATGTAACATTTCTGAATTTTGTTAAGCCAGAATATACAGACACAGAGAACAAAGTAATATGTTTTGGACATTTTCATTTCCTAAGCTGTTCAAAATGTGTACTTGATAGTTTTCTTCCTTAATAATTCTAAGCATATAAGGGAATAATTTAAAAATGCAGGCAGAAGTAAGAGAGAATAAATAATATTGATTATTTCTCAATAATGTACACGCTGGAAGTTCACTTCACACTGCAACCCTCCTGCCCCAGCCTAAACTGTGATTATAGGGTGTGGTGTCTGACTGACTTCATCCATTGTATGTGAAGTTATAAATGTGAAAGAACTGAATTTCTTATTCCAGTACTACTAGAAACAATCCTACTAGGTGATCTGAATACTGACTGGTTGGCCTGCAGTTCTAGTAGCCCAACTAACCACATGAATCGCTATGGGTTCTCTCAACTTATTCAGGAACCCACTAGGGTAGACAAAAAATCCCAAAAAGAATCCATCCTTGATTGGACACTAGTCAATAGCCCTCAGCAAAACTACCAGACAGGCTGTCTACCAGATAGTATTAGTGACCACCTCCCTACATTCCTGCTATGCAAACGTAAAAACATACCTAAGCCCATAACTTATAGACAAATCCGTAATGACCACAACCTAAACCCCCAGGATCTAAACACTATTTTAAAACAATGTAACTGGGGGCCACTACTTTCCCTTGGTTTAGACCAGGCAGTTGACTACTTTAATAGTGCCTTCATTGATGTCCTTAATAGTTGCCCCTATCAGGAAAATTAGAGTTAAGACTAATTATGCACAGTGGTTAAGTAGGGACACAAAAGCCATATTGAAGTCCAGAGATAAGTCCTGGAAAATCCGGAAGAGGCATAATACATCCAGGTTAAACAACACTACCAACAGCTTAGGAATCATGCCAAAATACAAACTAAACTTGATTAACAGAACTACTTTCTTATTGTACAAACAAAACACTCAAAAAATCCTCAAAAGTTTTGGCAGGCTATCAACTCCCTAATTAAACCAGGCAAAACTACTACTCCAGCTCCCAACTCCACCAATGACAACATGGACATAGCCTCTTAATTTAATCACCACTTTGCAGAATCCATAATGGCACTATCCAGCCAATTGTCCAAAAACAACCCTTCATATTTCCCAGCCAAGTGTCTAGATAACATTCCCCCCTTACTCTGTCCCCTTGCAGCTGATAATCTACCTGCCAACTTCCTAAAACTAGCTGCAGAATCATTATCCTACCCCATTTCTATCCTCATAAAGCACTCCATAAAAGAATCTTACATCCCTCAGTTGTGGACAGTGTCTTACGTTATTCCTCTTCATAAAGGCGGTAATTCCTATGATTTCTCTAATTACCATCCTATAGCTATTTTGTCTCCCCTCTCTAAGCTGCTAGAGAAGTGCTTTCACTCTCAAGTCATGTATTTCCTGAACACACACAAACTCCTCTCCACCACACAACATGGGTTCTGGCCACACCACAGTACAACATCTGCTATATTTTTGGATCTATCCAAAGCATTTGATATGGTCTCACACTCCCTACTATTAGATTCACTAGCGTCCCTATCCTTTGCCCCGTCTACTATTGCCTGGTCCAGGAGCTATCTAGCTGATAGGCAACAATCTGTCCATTGGCAAGGGGCACTATTTTCCTCTACTTTCAACTTTCATAGGTGTACCACAAGGTTCAATACTGGGCCCACTTCTCTTTTCTATCTACACTAACAATCTGCATACCTCCACCCAGCATGCCACACTCATACAGTATGCAGATGATTCGACTTTAATCTGCTCTGCCCCATCTCTATTTATTCTCTAACAACAGACCCAGGAATCCTTTAACTCTGTGGAAAGTTGGATCACAAATATCCAACTCATCCTTAACCCTAATAAAATTAAATTGCTTTTATTTACCCCCAACAAATCAAAGTCTGCTCTTCTTTCCTTTTCTATTACTTCCAAAAATGGTACTATCATTTCTCCTTCTGACCATACTAAACTCCTCGGTGTTGAGATTGACAAAAACCTTCTCTTTGATGTCCATATCTCTCAAGCCATCAAAAAGGTTAACAAAAAATAGGCTCATTATACAGACACAAAAACGTCCTTTCAGATCAAGCATGGATCACCCTAGCCCAAACTCGCCTTTTGTCCACACTAATGTATGCAGCACCAATTCTTACCTGTATCAGAAAACTTGACCTTGATAAACTTGAGTCATGCTATAATAATATTGCCAAATTTGCTAATAACGCCACCTTCAGATCCCATCATTGTCTAGCTCTAAGGGACTTAAAATGGTTAGAATTTCCTCAACTACTAAATTACCACCAACTGGTTACTGCCTATAACATTCTGAAGTATCCTGATAAAACCCCATCACTAAGTCAACTATTTACCTACTATGCAACAAATCGCACACTCCGTTCTAGTGACAAATCACTTCTATGCATCTCTAGGGCTAATAACACTGCTGGAAAAGCCCTATTCTCCCACACTGTTGCTAAAAATTGGAACAAACTCCTCCCATCACTGATCTCTATTCCCACCACCTCACACTTCAAAAACTCTTTAAAATCACATATCTTAAGCACCTGGCTTTGCCCATGCATAACTTAAAAATACTGCTTAAGCTCTGTGGAAAGCTGAAAGGCTTATTACTTGACTAATGTAAATGCTACGGTTGTTTATCCTTTTAATATAGGTACTTCATTTTAACATGATGTATGTCATGACTCTCAATGTTAAATGTATTTAGTCTGTTCAACTGCTGAGTTTATCCTGTCTGTTTTATATCTATGTCTTTTTAGCTGGGTTTTTGCTGTCATAATGTGTTAGTATCGTTTTTTTACTTCTATGTATTAAATTCTAGTATGTCTGTTAATATATGTGGAGCTTTTCTCCCCGGGCCTCTGCTGTAAATGGACGTGGTCCAGTCAGACTGTCCTGGTTAACAAATGTAAAATAAATAAAAATAAATAGTTCATAGCCTACACAAACTGTGCATATAATTTAAGTATTACTTAAGTTAATGTAATATGAAACAGAAAATATGAAAAAAAATCAAACATTTTTTCTGTGTATACATGAATGAGCAGTAAGTGTGCTCACAAAGATGTATACCTGTGCTTTTCATATACATACATATATATATATATATATATATATATATATATATATATATATACATACACACACACACACACACACACACATATATATATATATATATATATATATATATATATATATATATACACACACACACACATATATCTATATATATATATATATATATATATATATATATAGGTCATTATTGTAGCCATACATATCTTACACTAGTATTTACATAGAAAATGATGGTATCACTTTCAATTCCTATATGTTTATATTCAGATGCAGCTCTGTTTACAGAGATGTTTAAGCTTTATATTGCATTATTGCAACAACATTACAGAGCATTTCTACAGGTACACATATTTCTTTTATCAAATAGCTTCAATAATGCAACCTTGTTATATTCTAAAGTTATGTTTAATCTATGTTAAATTTAAACCATATCCTAAAAAATAATTTTACACTTACTATAGAACATTGATCTTCTTGCCTCTAAATGGTCCACCCACTCAGCCAGCTGATCTGACCTGAGCTTCTTCAGGTCATCATATCTGTGATGGCACTATTGGCTAGAGTAGGTGATCCTACCAGGCTTTCTAGGTGTTCACCCAACTCCTGCCAGATATATATTTTTCCACTCAGAACTTCTACACTGCACCAGTTCCTTTTGCCCTAATTTACCTGGGTGTTATTCTAGGTTTCTGCTATTGTTTTTTTTTTTTTATTTCATGTTTCTGACCCTAGCTCTTTCTTCCTCTCTCACTCCTTACAGAACAACATCCCCATCAACTGTAGCATTACAGCTACTGCTTAATATTTTAACCTGTTACTCTGCTTAAATTTACTAGAAGCATATTAGTTAACCTTTTACTAAGCTTCATCTTACATGAACAAGATTATCTAAACTTTTTAACAGTTAGTAGGTGACCTTTTTTTAGATTTATTCAGAGGACACTGTACGGCCATAGTAGGCCATCTACTACTCAAGGCTTGGCTCAGCCCCAGTACACAGTGTCACCTGGTGGCTATAACTGTATTTTGGGTCAGGTAACCCTATAATTACAACTACAGAACGGGTTACCACTCCTCCATTGCGGTAGCACAAATACCGAATCCTGCCACTCTTTTTTCCACAACTACTTGTGAATTACTTGGTTTCTTGCATTAATACATAAGTTTTTCATGATACATTCCACTGCATCAAACAAATAGCTAATCCACCAGGCTATTATTATTTGTGACTTACCCTATGTATTCTTCTTATCCCACAGTGCATTCACTGTGTTGGGAATTAAGTCACCCACCCCTGCGTACTGCAAGCTGAACACTTACAAAAGATCAGCCTGAAACAGCTAATTTTTGTGCCTACACGTTAATATTTTACATTGTACAATCTATAAGCAGGATTGGTAATCAGACTAGGTGATTCTGCAGTTGGGACCCATTCCAGTTAGCAGTCCCCTGTGTCCTACATGTTTAACTAGGTAACACAGTCCTGGATTTTCCTGAACCACCAGTATACAGTGCCGCAGTCAGCGTCTAGTTCCCCCTTTCTACTGAAAGCTTTACAGGTCTTGCTTACCAGTATAATTATTTACAATTGGCTTCTTTATTAAAATATTATAACAAAGTAGTAATATTTAAGTTAGCATTCCCCTCTCCAGGCTTACTGATTGTTTTTTTAAGAAACCCGCCTTACCTGTTGTTCTCGGTGCAACCCTGCTCTGTTCTCCCTTGCTAGTGCTCAGGCTCACTCCATTCCCCTGCCCTGCCCCCATTTCCCACCCACCCTTGCTACCCCTAGGTTTACACCTAACCGCTCCACCCTCTTAGCCTACACCAATCACGCTGTAGCAAAATCCTCCTCATCAGTCAATCCTCTTGTCCCCCAACCCATACACCTCTCCCACTAACAGGACACACCCACAGTATCACAAGGCAATTGCCATGCATACAGTCAATACCACCATTCTCTTTCTCCTAGTACTAACCCACTACCTTATCTCCTACCAAACCATACTTAATGCTACTATTACAACCCCATTAAAGCATACCTCCTCTCATACATCTCCCACCCATCGCTACAGTCTATACATATCCCCAAGTTGTCACCACCACATTACTCTCCCACCTCCCTCCAGTGTACCCCTCCCAACCTCTACCAAATCACTTACTACGAATAAGTGCATTACCATTCTAACCAAACTACCCAAACTCTTACACCATATTAGCCACCAAATGATCCTAGCCAGAGATATACACCCCACCCCAGGCCCAAACCCTTGCACAAATACTGGTTCTTTCCCATGCCCTTCACCCAACCAATTTTCCTTCTCTAGACCAAAAATAGACTTCTAATACTGAGCTTAAACATTTGAAGCATAAACAAGAAAGTTCACCTACTACATGCTTTGATATCCACCTATTCCCCTGATCTATTATCCCTAACTGAAACATGGTTAAAACCTACAACACCATACAGCAAATTCCTCCCACGTGGGTACAATATATTATGCAATGATAGATTATCCAAAAAAGAGGATGGGGTAGCATTACTTTACAAAAACAACCTGAGAATATGTACTATTGATCTTCGTATTCCTTCCTTCAATAATTCTGAACTTCTTCTGGCCAAGCCCAAACTTAGTAACAAAAAATCAACCAATATTATCACTGGCTATACCTCCTGGGAACAATATTCTCTCTCTAGAAACCCTTCTCCGTTGTGTTAAATCAAAATATACCCCAACAATTATCCAACGTGACTTTAATATTGACTGGCACACATGCTCAACTATTAACCCCACCAACCATATTAATCTCTATAGCTTCTCCCAAGTCATTCACTCTAGCACTAGGCTAGGAAACACTAAAACCAAAGGAAGTCTCCCAGATTGGATCTTGATTAACAAGACCAGTGCCCCATACCAAGCAGGTGTCGCACACCCTCAGTGACCACCAACCCACCTTCTTACTAAAATACAAAACCCATACCAACTCTACCCCACTATTTCAAACCACCCAGAACATACACAACTTTGACCTAAACAAACTCAAACTTGAACTAAAATACCAAAATGGAACAGAATAAAAGAAATTCCCCTAGAAGAAGATGGTTAATCAATTCAACAACACTTTCCTAAAAATCCTAAACACCCATGCCCTACCTTGTACTACAAAACACAAAGTGAATATAGCCCTCTGGATCACTAAACAGACTAAAAATAAGATAGCACAAAGAAATAGAGCCTGGCATCACTGGAGAGTTACAAAAACTACAGCAAATAGAGAACAATTCCAAAAACGTAGATATGAAACTAAAAAAATTATTCTCCTGGACAAAAATAATTAATTCCTACATTCGCAAAACAGGCAACAACACAATCCCAAAAAAGTCTGGGCAGGAATAAATAAACTACTTTCCCCTGGAAAACCCTCCACCCCACCACCAACCTCCACAAGCGAAATCACAGATATACCTGACTCATTCAATAAATACTTCATAGAAACTATCACCAAACTAAGCAACAACCCACTACTACTACTACTACCAATATTCCCAAACCTGCTGTCAGTCCCAAAACTACCTTACAATTTCAACCCATCCCCACCAATTATGTCAAAAAATTACTAACTAAACGTAAACCTACTACCCTAGCAGCGATGTCATCCCCACAGAATACCACCAGTTGGCTGCTAATGAGCTCACCTACCCAGTGTCCATTCTTATTAACAGATCCGTATCAGAAAGCACCATATCATCTATCTGGAATACCTCCTATCATCCCTTTACATAAGGGTGGCACATACACTGACCTCACCAATTATCACCCTATTGCCATCCTGTCCCCACTGGCAAAAATTCTTGAAAAATGTATACGCCACCAACTTACGCCATACCTGCTTAATAACCAACTACACTCTCCTACCCAGCATGGATTCCAACCTGTCCACAGTACAACCACAGCCCTTCTTTCCTTTACAATCCTCATCAACCAAAACAGACACTTTGTAAACTAACATGTGCCATATTCTCGGACCTGTCAAAAACCTTTAGTATGGGCAACCATCCTAAAATGCTCCACTCCCTCACTAACCTTGGCCTTAGCAATCACTTATTAGTCTGGTTCCAGAACTATCTACAAGGTAGACAACAAGAAGTTCGATGGGACAATAACCTAACCTCACTGCTACCTATTACTACTGGAGTCCCACAAGGGTCCATTTTAGGTCCTCTTAAATTCTCCATCTTCATTAATCAACTCCACAGCATCTGCCAAGATGCAACTATTATACAATATGCTAATGAATCAACATAAGTCTGCTCAGCCAATAACCCCCACAAACTCCTCTCCATTACCCAAAAAGCCTTCCAAATTACCAAAACCTGGTTTCTTAACAAAATCCTTTACCTAATCCCAAAAAGACCAAAATGTTGCTATTTAAACCAAACAAATCTATTCCAAGGGGTGGGGGATTGGCATAATGGTTAAGTGTTTACCTTACAGACTCAAGGTGGAGGGTTTAATTCTTACATGGGGTAATTGTCTTCTACTCCAAGGGGTGGGAGATTGGTATAATGGTTAAGTGTTTACCTTACAGACCCAAGGTGCAGGGTTTAATTCTTACATGCAGTAACTGGCTAGGCTGAAAATAGTTCATAAGGACAGTTAGCCTAGTAATAATCTATGAACCTATGAACCAATGCCCAACTCATTCAATATTGTGTCCAGAGATGGGACTTTCATCTCTCCAGACACTCATACTAAACTGCTAGGAGTGACCATTGACAACAACCTCAAGTTCAATCTACATATAAACCAAACTATTAAAAACATCCTCAAAAAACTGGGCAGATTTTATAAAAATAAACCATTTCTAACTCAACCTGCTAGAATAACCATAGCTCAAACCCACATGCTCTCCCCACTATTATACAACCCTCCTATCTTCACCAACCTACCCAAAACTGAAATGGAACATCTGCTACAATCAAATTGCCAAAGGTGCTACCAGTGCCCCTAACATGCCCACCACTGCCAGTCACTACATCAACTTAATTGGCTTGAATTCACAAATCTTCTTATTCCACCAGCTCTCTTTCCCTCATAAACTCCTACTATTTCCTGAAAAACACCAGCACTATGTAATCTACCTAAACTACAAGCCAATCCCAGAAAATTTTGCTCTAGTGATAAAAGACTAATCGAAGTGACCAAAACCAAATACTCAGCAGGTGACTCCCTGTTCCCCAACTACATAGGTAAAATCTGGAACTCACTACCTTCTGCTGTTACCTCTCCCAACTCAATGGTTACATTAAAAAAACTACTAAAAGAACACCTAATACGCACATGGAAGTGCCCTTGCCACCCTCCAGGTTGACCTCCTATTATATTCATCCTACCACCCACTCTCTTGCCCAGAGTTAGTTGCATTTGGATAATCTCGGATGCATTATGCTAAGCAACTAGCCTGGAGGTGTGTGTATGCTTAATAAATATGGTCACGCCTCCGCCTTTAGTGTTTCGTTCCAGGTTAGATGGCCGAAAGGTGTGGTATGAATTATAGCCTGGTAATGCAGGGATGCTCTCTGGAGCCTTGAACCAGGACTCTGCACAGATGTCGATGTTCTCCATTTTAAGGAGTGCCTCAAGTGAGTGCACTTTGGGGTTTAGACTTCTAGCATTAAGTAGCATTTCCCTCAGATTTTGCTTGCCTGTACCTGTTACAGTGGTGAATTTGTCATTTGAACCTTGCCTAAAAAAGGCACTATAGGGGTGGCAAGAGCCTTAGCCAGTATATGGAATCCCAAGGGTGACAGGTGCAGGCCATCTCTGGCAAAGCATCGTGGTTTGTCGATCATGTCATCCCAGGCAGACACATACTTGATCCCCTTAGAATGACACCAGAAGCTTAGCCAATTGTTGAAGTCAATCATTTTGTCCTTGTACTGTGGTATCATTCTGGGTGATAGCAGGATGCTACTTAGGGCTAGGGTCATGCCTGCCTGGGCTACAAGATTGGAGAACTCTTCTAAGTCTCTTTTCATGTAGTTCAGGGAGGTACGTCTGAGGTCATTCACACCAACATGGACAATGACAGAGTCATATTTGTGCTTGTTGTGGAGTGACCTGAGTGCATGCATTATGTGGTGGATCATGGCACCTGACAGGCAGCTGACAGTAACTTTCTCCTTGTTTAGCCTGGTGAGTGGAACATCAGTGTGCCTGACTAGAGAGTCACCTATAACTATAATGTTAGGTACATTGTTATGCCTTATGGGCTGTGGTTGAGTGGCACACTGACTTTGTGGGCTATGTGTCATTTGGGTTGTGTTGGGGTGTGGAGGTTGCGTGCATTTCTGCTTTGGAGGGCTCTGTTGCTTGGGCAGATTTTTATTGAGAGCCTCTGCAATTGTAGGTGTGTGTTTTGTGTTTCTATGTGTGTGTTTTGGTGGTGTAGGATTTGAGGGACTATGTGATGAGTGTGGTGAGGTGCAAATGTTTACCTTCTCCTCTTGACTGTCTAGTCCAGTCTTGGGTGAAGGGAGCTTTGCTTCCAGTTTAGCTATATAAGTGCACCTCTCACAGGTTGTAGTGTTGAGTGGCATGAGGAGAGGGTTGTCTGTGTACATGAGGCAATTGCTGCATTGCCCCAAGATGCCCAGATTTATCAAGTAGGCAGGAGAAAACACCAGGAGCTGACCCTTAGACATGCCTGGATTTGTATTTATTACGTACTAAAAACTATTTTCCTCTAGATAAGTGAGGAAAGTTAAGTGTTGTAGTAATTAGTAGCTTATTTAGTGCTTACAACAAGTTCTGAACAAGTGCTGAGTTCAAATAAACAGATTTGAGTGCTAAAACTAAAAAACTGACTAGTTCTAAGGGAAAATTTGAAGAGTAGATTTTATGGCTCTGGGAATAGTTTAACCCTAACTAAGCGGTGATGCATAAAGTGTATTTTTTTTAATAACAGTAGCAAATGCGCAAACTGATTTAAACCAATTAACCAATAAGAGCAAAAAACTGAGCCCCGTTCCAGCAGTCTTCGATCAGACAAGTTCTAACTGCATATTCCTGCCACTAGAATGCAGGGGAAACTTCTCCAAAAAAGATGACCTGGATTAGTGCTCAAGTTATACAAACAAAGCTAGATTCAGCAGGTCTGAATGTAGACTATGCTACAGCAAATAAGGTGTACCAATTTCAAAAAGAAACAGTTCATATAAGCAGGCACAATAAGCCTCTAACCAGAAACTCCAAGCTCAGAAAGGCATAATCTACCCTCTCCTCCCACAAGAGTGCAGACCACACTTTCTTAATGTAAAATAACTGGCCCAAAGCCCAATTGCTTAAACCAGAACTGATACACTTTTAGAATAACAGACACTAAGCCTTCAATCAGCAACTCACAACTTAGAAGGATGTAAGCTACCTGTCCTGCCACAACAGTGCAGACCACAAACCTTCTTAATGTAAAACAACTGGTCTGAGGCCCAAGTGCATAAACCAAAAGCTTAGAATAACAGTTACAATTTAATCAGGCTACTAACAAGCAGTAATAAATGCAGCAGAATAAATGCAATTAAGTACATTTAAGAACAGGCAGCAAAAGCAAAATAAAGCAATAAAGTAGGAAGAAACACAGATACAATAAACACAGATGAATAAAGTGCATTTTTTTCTATATAACAATAGAAAATGAGTAAATTGATTTAAACATATTACCCAGTTAACCAGTAAAAAGCTCAAAACTGAGCCCTGTTCCAGCAGTCTTAATCAGACAAGTTCTAACTGCACACTCCTGCCACTAGGGTGCAGGGGAACCTTCTCCAAAAAAGATGGCCTGGATCAGTGCTCAAGTTGTACAAACAAAGCTAGATTCAGCAGGCCTGAATCTAGTCTATGCTACAGCAAACAAGGCACACCAATTTCAGAAGAAACAGTTCAAATAAGCAGGCACAATATCCCTTTAACCAGAAATTCTCATCTCAGAAGGGCAGAAACTAGCCTCTCCTACCACAAGAGTGTTGACCACAAACCTTCTTAATGTAAAATAACTGGTCTGAAGCCCAAGTGCTTAAACCAGAACAAATACACTTTTAGAATAACAGACACTGAGCCTTCAGTCAGCAATTCCCAGCTTAGAAGGATGTAAGCTACCTGTCCTGTCACAACAGTGCAGACCACAAACCTTCTTAATGTAAGACATCTGGTCTGAAGCCCAAGCGCTTAAACCAAAAGGCTTAGAATAGCAGTTACAGTTTAATCAGTCTACTACTAAACAGTAATAAATGCAGCAGAATAAGTACAACTGAGTACTTTCAAGAAGATGAAAAAGCAAAAAAAAATGTAATAAAGAAGGAAGAAACACAAATACAGTAAGAGCAGATGAATAAAATGCAATTTTTTTCTCTGTATTAGGTAGAATGAGCTAATGACAATAGACTGGGAGGAGTGTCACAGATCAAATATACAGTAGAGGCAAGCAATTGCAAAGCCACCAAGTATAAGAAGATACCAATAGAGTGGGCAACACACAAAAGTTATTAGACCACTATTTAACACAGCAGGAATAAGTGTGGGAGAAAAACCAGTAATTTCAACATAGATTAGACGCCAGCAAATATAGATATATATCTAAATCAATCAAGTAAAAAAATTAGGCTAATACAGAACTTTGAAAAGAAATTTCAAAAAAAATATATACTTATCACTTTATATTTCAAACTGTTTCAGTAGCACTTTCAGTCAGAACACACAGAGTTTCAAGCAATGAATGCAGAGGTTAACAACAGGGAATATTAATTATACTAGCAAGCCTTGAGACAATCAGATAAAATACAAAAGCAAAATGAATATTTTGCCAAGGTTATTATATATATATTTTACAGCTTCTCAGGTAATAATACATAATAAAGTGTTTAAGAAGATACACTCTACTCTGGCTAAATGTATCTGGTCTCAAAAATCAGTTAGGATTTCTTATCACAAATTAACATGACCCAAAGTTGGCCTCAACCTTCCAGATTTCAGGAATTATTTTGACATTATCAATAGCAGCAGAATAATCAAAATTGCGGAGTATGATTTGAAGGGAAAATCCTTTTCCCCACCCTGGTTAGAAATACACCATAAATGTATGAAATCACTCAAGTTTAATCCTAGAACCCTTCATTTCCTCAATAAGAGGATCCTGAAATCTTATAAAATGCTTATCCCCATAAAATTCTACACAAGTAGATTGGAGAAATGTTTTGAATCACTGAATCTATTTAGGGCATTTGCTGCTTTCCGACCAATTCATCTTAACCCAGACTTAAAACGTAGTAACACAATGCTGAATTTAAATAATTTTCCCTTGTTAAAAGATAAATGTGTGATTGATTTTTACCCCCTGCGTAACTGTACTATTGTGGAGATGAGATCCACTCTAAGCCTCCCCAAGAGTTATAGTATTATTCTAAGACAGATCAAAGACATGTGCTCTAATTATATTTTTAATAGAATCCTAGTAGATAATTATATAGAGATCTGTAGGTCTCTTTGGAAATTAATGTTGCTAAGGGAAAAAATGATTTCAAACACATACAGTCTATTGAGAAATAAGCTATTCCCCCTTAAAAAAACTTTCTTATATGCACCTTATGATACTTAATAATGCATACTATACACCCAAGGTCTTACATAAAGTCAACTGTTCAATCTCGGCCTTTTGCTCTTATTGTGAATCTCAAAAAGTGGATCTCGTACATATATTATGGAGCTGCAAATTCATTTATAAACTTAGGAATTCCCTTAAAGTTCAATTACAAAAAAATGGGATATGAAAAATCATCCCTCTCTTGGAAATTTACCATGCTACACATTCCTCCCTTTGGATTGACTAAAATGCATACACATGTCTTGATTACATTTTTTATTTTAATCAAACTATATATTACTTAAAAATGGACAGATAAATCATTGGTTACATGGGAGAGGTTTAGACAAATGGCAATTAAGTATCTTACAGCTGATAAACTTTTGATGCCTTATTTCAATTAGTACTGGAATGCACTATTCAAACATATTTTGCAATAACTGTTTACCCCTAGCAACCTTAATTATGATGCTTTTTTATGAGTCTTACTTTTTTCCTGCTTCTTTTACTATCCTTTTCATCTTTAACTCAAAGTGTTGGAACCTAATATTGGTATTTAAGGTACATTGGATTGGGTACCTTCTCTCCTATACTAACCAATATCTTTATTTTCTTCCACTTCTATTTTCACCATTAAAGTATAAACAAGGTTGCACCCTTTAAGATAAATGGCATTTATGTAAATAACTGAATTCTAGTTACCCATGCGTTAATTAGTTATTTCTAACTTCAGCTGTTACTGTTGCTGTTGTCTGATTTTAAATATGTTGTTCTATTGTATAAAATCAATAAAGAGTATGACAAAAAATAGTGAAACAAAATTGAACTTGCAGTTTTTATTTTAGATATTTCAAGTTTGTTTTTGTTTCAATATTTTAACATTTTAAGATAAAAATGATAAGCCAAGACATTCTGAAGTGCCAGGTTAAAGCAAGACTGGATGAATGACTTACCTGTATTTAGTGACTGTATCAGCTAGTGCAACAACCAACCTGGCAATCAGTAGATGAAGTAACTAACTCTGCCATTCCACAGCCCAGTTAATTCCATATTATCAACCTTCCCTAAATGCCTCTAACCCTCAGACCACTGTTATGAATTTTTGAGTTTACAAACTTAAGGTCATTAACATACAGTAGTCACTGGGAGTTACCCAGGAAAACTGACCCATGTTTCTTCACTCACATGCCTCTGTAAGCAAAGTTCTTAAACCACACACTTGTGACCTCCACATACTATTAAACACATTGCCAGTATAATTACAAGCCATGTCTTAAAATCCAAACTTTAACCTCCAAGACTTTCCCTCTCTTGTTTGTGTTCACTTCCAGTGACTAAATATTTACATACAACACCTATACATCATTTTTTAATCTGATTTACAACCTATAAATCCTATTTTGCATGTTTTTTCTGATTAACCAGAGATTCATTTTTCCAGCCTAAGGTCCGGTCTCAGCAATACTCCAGAGTGAGTTTACTGTATGACTTAATTTGTTAAATAGACAGCTTAATGTGTCAAGGGCAAGACAAAAGGGCAGCAGTGACAAAGAAACACCATGCCCCTCCCCCTTTGAATTTTTACCCCTGGATAATAATTTGTCCTTGTTATGACTTAGCTGAAAAGTGGTTTGTCACTGTTTCATGATCACTGTAAAGTAACTGATCAATGTAGGGTATGTATTATACATCTGTAAATACTCCTTTATCCACGAATGTTGGATGCTATCAAAAGCTTTTCTTGTAATGTATCCATGCCATACTTAGATTCTTCCCCTTTTACAATTCTTCATTATGACTTTATTTAAGAACAAATGACCTTTTGCTCCATATCATTTTCTTTTGTTACCCTTTGCTCTACTGACATGAATGAGATTTTTTCTAAATAACTATAAACTCTGTCAGCGTTACTTCCAGTTTATAGTTTATACATTGTTGGAAGGCAGATCATCAGTGTATAGTTTTTAGAATAGCTTGCAGTTTCACTCTCAAGGA